>NC_056728.1:1612882497-1612974891 GCF_019279795.1 Protopterus annectens
GCTATTCTCCATAATTTTAGCTAGAGGTGACAGAAGTGTGTACACTTACAGCTCATGCACTACCTCACACAGAACAAGCTGTTGTCCAACTTTCAGCATGGCTTTAAGCCACATCACAGTACTACTTCTGCCTTCCTGTCTTTCTCTAACGTCATTAACCACAGCCGCAATAATAACAAACTATCCTCAGCACTCTTTCTATATCTGTCCAAGGCTTTTGACATGGTTGACCACAAAATGCTTATAAATACCTTGAAGGCCTTCTCCTTAAACAACCATGCACTCCGATGATTTCAGTCCTACCTGCAGGGCAGGCAACGGGCAGTCCTGTGGCAGGACAAGCTAACATATCGCCTACCCATCACATTAGGAGTCCCCCAAGGCTCAATACTAGGACCCCTTCTTTTCTCCATCTTTATCAACGACCTTCATTCAGTCATCCCAGATGCTACCTACATTCAGCATGTGGATGACTCCACCTTAGTTTGTTCTGACACCTCACCAGCTACTTTATTTGCATTATCCCAAAATACCTTCAATACAGTGGAAAAATGGCTCTCCAATCAACATCTAATCCTAAACGCCAACAAAACTAAGTTGCTCCTCTTCTCGCCCGCATGCAGGACCCCCTGCTATCCTTCAGCATAACTGCTAACAGTGGCCCAAACTAAACTATTGGGTGTCATGGTTGATAACCTGAAGTTTGATGCGCATATCAATCAAACTATCAAAACCATTAATAAAAAACTTTGCTCTTTTTACAGAATCAAACCTTTCCTTACCCCACTTTCTAGAACTGCAATTGCCCGTTCCCATCTGCTATCAACTCTTCTCTACGCCTCACCTCTCTTCTCCAACTTAAACATAACAGATCTTCATAAACTATCATCCTGCTATAACCGCATATCCAGATTTGCTGCTGGCACAGCCTACCGAACACACCACTGTCACAACCTAAATCACCTAGGATGGTTTGAACTGCCAAGCCTACTGCAGTTCAACCAGCTAATGGTGGCACATAAAATCCTTTAACAACCAGAAAATACACCTGCATTAAAAAATATTATCAGCCCCTACCCCAGCACCTGGCCACTGCGATCATCCACTAGACTCGTAGTTCAGACATACAAATCCAGTTACAACTACTCAGCTGGGGACTCTCTGTTTGCCAACTCTGTTGGAAAAATGTGGAACAGACTCCTAGCTGACTTGACCCTAGAACTCTCACTAACTCAATTCAAAAACAAATTCAAGAAATACTTCAAAACTCATTGGTTATGTCTTTGCACTAACCCCGACTAGTGACCTTTCTGTTTCTTAGGTGCCTTACCTTCAACTACTTCTAACTTTTTTCTACCACTCCATTTCAGGAAGGGTCAGTTGTATAACTGCTGCTCAGTGCATCTTAAACCTGAATGTAATGTTATGTATGCTTAACTTTGAAAATAATGTTCTGTTTTCTAAAGTGTTTTATAATAAGTTAGTACTATATGTGCTAAATGCTGGTATTGCTTATGACTGTAATCTGCTTGAAACTAGCAATTTACTAAATGTTCAGTGCGTATTATTATCTTGGATCTTTTCTCCTCGGGCCTCTGCTGAAAATGGACATGTATCCAGTAAGACTATCCCAGTCAACAAATGTAAATTATATAAATCAAAATAAAGTAATATAAAAAAAAAATTTTGTTATGGGGAAAAATGTATTGCATAAGTGTGCACACCCTTAAACTAATACTTTGAAGTCCCTTTTGATTTAATTACAGCATTCAGTCTTCATGGGTACACACCTGCCATACATTAAAGTGACTCTGACTAACCCCAAATAAAGTTCAGTTGAACTAGTAGGATTTTCTGACATTTACTCAGTTCCCTGCTACAGCAAAAGCCATGGTTTGCAGATAGTTAAAGCATCAAAGGGATTTCATTGTTGAAAGGTATTTAAGAGAAGGGTGCAAAACAATTTCCACAGCATTGGATATACCATGAAACATAGTGAAGACAGTCATCAAAAAGTGGAGAAAATATGGGACCACAGTGACGTTGCAAAGAACTGGAGATCCCTCCAAAATTGATGAGAAGACTAGACGAAAACTGGTCAGGGAGGCTGCCGAGAGACCTACAGCAGCACTGAAGGAGCTGCAGGAATTTCTGGCAAGCCAGTATTCTCCATATGTCTGGACTATAGGGTAGGGTTGCAAGACAGAAGCCTCGTCTTACACACAAAAACATCCAGGCCCAGCTTAAATTTGCAAAACAGTACATAGTCTCCCAAATGCATGTGGGAAAATGTGTTATGGTCTGATGAGACCAAGGTTGAACTTTTTGGCCATAATTCCAAAAGGTACGTTTGGCGCAAATACAAGACTTCGCATCAGCAAAATAACACCATCCCCACAGTGAAACATGGTGGTGGTGGCAGTGTCATGCTTTGGGGTTGCTTTTCTTCAGCTGGAACTGGGGCTTTAGTCAAGGTGGAAGGAATTCTGAACAGTTCCAGATACCAGTCACTTTTGGCCCAGTACCTTCAGGCATCTGCTAGAATGCTGAAGATGAGAAGGAATTTCACCTTTCAACATGACAATGACCCCAAGCATACATCCAAATCAACAAAAGAATGGCTTTACCAGAAGAAAATTGAAGTTTTGGAATGGCCCAGTCAGAGGCCAGATATAAATCCAATAGAAAATCTGTGGCGTGACCTGGAGAGGGCTGTGCACAAGAGATGCCCTCGCAGTCTGACAGATTTGGATCACTTTTGCAAGGAAGAGTGGGTGAATATTGCCAAGTCAAGATGTGCCATGCTGATAGACTCCTACCCAAGAACAGTGAATACTGTAATTTTAAATCAAAAGGTGCTTCAACTTAGTATTAATTTAAGGGTGTACACACTTATGCAACCAGCGTATTATACGTTTTTTTTTTTTTTTAATTTTTATATTTTTTCTCCTAACAGATTTTTTTTTTTTTCAATTGAATTCTACAGGTTGTAAGTTTTGAAATGATTAATTGTGGTCTCATTTTTTCTAAATCACAAAAACCTGGCATTTTAACAGGGGTGTGTACACTTTTTTATCGTGTGTGTGTGTGTGTCTGTGTGTGTATATATAAATATATATATATATATATATATATATATATATATCTATAATAGTGTGTGTATATATAGTGTGTGTGTGTATACATATAATGTATAAAATATGTATTTATATATATATATATATATATATATATATATATATATATATATATATATAAAATCTGCGGTGGTACAGCGGTAACGTTGTTGCCTCGCAGCAAGAGGTTCTCCTGTTCGATTCTCGGCTGGAGTGCCTTCTGTGCCGAGTCTGCATGTCCTCCCCACGGTCTATTGGCTTCCGAAAGACATGCGTGAATGGGAGTGCCTTCGCTGAAGGTTGGGCGTCGGGCTGGCAACTCGGCACCATAAAAATCGACTGCCAATCATTAGCGGACCGGAGTTCCGCTGTGGCTACCCCTAACCGGGAAAAGCCAAAAAGACAACATTTTATAATATAATATAATATGTGTGTGTGAGTTTGAGAGAGCCCGAAAGTACATGAAGGAAGGTACCTGTGCCAATGTAGTGAGCATGCTGTCAGTGGTGAAAATGCTAAGTAGCATTAGCAGTGAGGGCATACAATTCAGAGACCTGCAGATTTAGCTGATCATGAGGTGTTTACTTCGTATTTTGTGTCTGTTAATAAAAGGTGTTACAGGGTAGGCACTTGCGACTAATAATTCCAACATTTTCTTAAGTTTACTGTGGTTATCTTTGCAGAGTTATAGACTCTATCTCTTACCATGCGCAGTTTGGTAATTGTTATTGTACATCTGTGATTATTTAGCAGTTGAAGTTCATCTGCTTTCTCATCAGTAACCTGTTGTTAACCATGTGCCCAATATATTTTCTTGGGAGCTGTTTATTAGATGCACATTTGCGATTAATAATGCCAATAGTTACACAGTTCAACTACAGTTGTTTTTATTTGCATTTGCTTACTGGGAAATCCCAACCACACCTAGACTTGATCAGTTGAGGCCTGGGTTAGAAAAGCCCCAGCAACATTAGGAAGTTTGCATAAGTGCATTGCAGTGGTAATCCACACATTCACTCATAACCAGAAGTGCACATGAAAAGAACATTACATTGTATTGTATAAAGTTACAGTGTTAAAAAGCTGAAATGAACATAATCTTTATTCAGTGTACTAGTTTAACTCCAAGAAAAAAGTACACATTTCAGCATAGATGTGAAAAATGGGCGTCACAAACGTTTGGTAGGTTCATAGGTAGTTAGTAGGCATGTAGTCCAGAAGATCATTAAGAAGCCTATCCCATATTGCCCATTCCCCCAAAGTAGTGCCTGAAGTGAATTGCATAAGGTTACACAGGCAAATGAAAATGGAAAGATTGAAACCTTGTACCCTTGGCACAGGAAGTAGCTTGGTAACAAGTTAGAGCTTTAGTCTGTGGGGTAACTGTCACAAAGATGAGATTAAGTTAAAAAAAGTGTTTTAAGAGATGATGGAAGGTAGTTAAAGAACACTGTAGAGGGTATTTGCTGCAGGTGATTGGGGAGCGTACTTAATGGGCAATATGCACAGGGACTGTTGTCAAAGATGGTTTACATTCAGGGATATAGAAAAATATCATTTTATAAATTATAGTGAGTATTTGTTATTGGTGAAGTAGCTAAGAAGACAGTAGTAGGGTAGGTTTTAGGTGATATGTTCACTAAGTAGTACAAGGACTGGTACATAGCTGGAAATCACTTGGCTAAGACTCAAGTTATGGAAATTTTGAAGTTGTCCAAGGTAGGTGGAAGGTGTAAAAGATTTCTGCATGTGAGTGAGGAATAAACTGTCTGAGGATGCTTGTCTAGAATCTTTCAATTCTAAAGCACAGTAGCTAGTCGTTGCCGTTTTATCATTGACACGTGTGTATGTGTGTCTGTCTGGGACGGGGGGGTTACTGTTGCCGTCTCCTAGGGGCTTCAGGCACTTATTTTCTTTGTTCTTTTGGTGTCATTTACTCTACTGCTGCAGTTCTATTAGGTTATGATGTCTCCATTTATTTCTGTTATCTAAACAGTCCTGTCTTGGTTTGTGATTGACTGTGCAGTTACCTGGTTATAGAAGTTTTATTTGAATTTATATTGTTTTTCACTGTCTGTAGGAAGGTATAGCTTCTAGACAAGAAGATTAACTTTGATTTATTTTTCACTGTTTTTTTTTATTGGGAAGGGATGGGTTTTAGGCAGAAAAACTCTAGCCATCCCAAGAGACCTAGTCCACTGTATAGTCACGAAGACTGACGAGAGGACAATCCTGAGCTTATTTAAATGGTCTTGTGTTTTGTGGTTTATTGATGATCTTTACTGTTACGAGTTGGGGCTACGAGGGATAGTGATCAGAAGCTACTGTGTGCATTCGCACGTGATATATGGATTCCTTAGATGAGTATGCCATTAATGATTTGTTAAAGCACAGATATTTTGTACAGTGTAATAAATGATATATAGATTGAAAGGTAACACCTGATAACACTGGTGATCTGTGTTCCTTATGTCAAAAGTTGGATGTTTTGCCCTCTGTTATTAGTAGTAAATCTGAAATTACTGACTATGATTGCATTTGTGCAATTGGCATGGCGTGGAGAACTGTTGCATATATTAACAACTGGACTGACGAGATAAATAATAGCAGAAAGGAAATAGAATACATTTAGGAAAGGAAGTGTCTATTGCCTATAAAGATCACTCAAACCCTGTGGAACACGATACCATTGACCACTTTGGAATTCTGGATGCAAGTATTCAGAAGTCTGAGGATTCAGAACATATAGAAGGGGGAAAAAAATCAGAAAACTTTCAGTCTGTAGAAAAAGGCATAATGTTTCCAAAAGAGAAGATAGAAAAAAGACAAGGGGCATGTAAAAAGGAAGAAATCAAAACTTAATGTGGAAGGACTGAGTAGCATTACTGCAAGAAAAACGAGGAGAAAGACCGACGATGACAATATGGCTCTTCACCGTGGATGTAAAAAGCCAGCTGGGTAAGAACTGTATGCTTGCAAATGTAATAAGCAATGAAAACAGTGGGGTTAACAAGACTAATAGTGATGAAGATCATTCCTTTTGTAACAATTTATAATTCAGATATTACTGAATTAGTTGAAGATTCTTCAGATCTGGTCACAAAAGATATATTCTTGTAATTGGAGATTCATTTATTAGAGGAACTAATTTACATTTGCAGAGAAGTTAATGAACATCCGTGCTATGCTTGCTAGGAGCAAAAAGGACACCTTGAGTACAAATCTGCTTTTATTCATGTCAGTACAAATGATCTGTCCACAATGACTCCATGACTGTTAGTAGGGAACTTACACTCGTCAGAGTAGCTTGTACAGTTGTTGGGATGTATTTTTCACAAATCCCATATAGAAAGGAGAATCAAGTCACCATGAATAAAAAGATTTTTGGGGTAAATACCTACGTGGAAAAAAAATGCCCCGTTTTTAAAAAATGGAAATGTGTAGAGCATCAGAGCCTAATTTTGGGCACACGACTGTTAAAACAGGATGCCATGCACTTGTCAAGATCAGGGAAGAGAATTTTTGCAGCAGGTATTTTGCAACATTTGACAAACACAAAGCAGGATTTTTGCCGGGTTGAAAATTTAACAATATTCACATAGCAACATTTGATGCATCTCTGGTTGTTAATGCTAGCAGCATTCATAATTTATTTTAAATGGAAAATTTGCTACATTTCCACAAGATTGATGTTGTTTGTGAGACATGGTTAAAGAACAATGACTGGAAAACAGTTCTGTCAAGGTATAAATTTTTGTACTGTAACAGATGAAAAAATCAGAGGTGTTAGGATAGGGATTAAAAATATTTGAGACCTGTGATTATTCCATGTTCGGATTGCATAACTGTGACAATAAAGACAGCCCTGGAATGTATAACAATTGCTAGAGTGTGTACACCACCAAAGTTTAGCGCTGATGACCTAGGGGGATTCAAACATTTCTTGCATGAATCACTGGAGGGAAGAATAGTAATGACTGGGAACTTAAATTTACCAGAAACAGGTTGGAATACTATTGATCCAACAACATTTAGTAAGTAAATTATTCACAACTATGTTCTAGAAGAACAATTGCTTCAGACTGTGAAAAAAAAAATTACAAGGGTACGGACTAGACTTTATGTTCCTAAAGAAATTACTTTTACTTTGTCAGGTTTTACTACTGTTTGGTTTGTGCATTGATCATGGGGTTATAAAAGTTATTGTTGCTAGATAATTCTGCCAAACTGAAATCCAAACCAATGCACAGAAGTGTTAATAACGGAAGCGAAACAGCCAAGTGAAATAAGTTGGAGTGATGTGTTCAGTTGAAAAACTGCAGAAGGAATGTGGAAAGGTTTGAAAGAACAAATAAAAAAAAATGTTTACCATCTGAATCTAGGCACCCAAAGTCAGGAAGATGTATTCCCATATAAAACACTACTCTAAAAAAAATATCCTACTCTAAAAAAAATATCAAAGAGAAATTATTCAATGTAAATCTTGATACTTTGGCTGTACAACTAAACTATTCTTATGGTTTTTCTATGCATCTCTTATACAAATCTGTACCTCAATACTGCAGTCTGTACAGTTTATACTATTTTTTTTTGCTATGTATTTTGTATAAATGCAGTATTTGCAACTGAACTCTTGTAATTTGTACTGTTAATTTTTTGTATTGTGGAGTTTTTTCTCCCCAGATCGCCACTGAAAATGGGATGTCTTTAAATTCCATGATGCAGTATTCGTAACCTTCGGGATTCCCTACCATGTAACATTGTTGTCCAGCCAGTATACTAAAGGCTTCCTGTTGCGTTTTAAAGGTAAGCCTGAACATCACTCAAATGCTGCTTGCTTACTGTAGGGCATAGAGGTGATATTCAGGCTTACCATAAACAGAACTTTTGCCGCCATTCTGAATGTTTTTTTTTTTCACCATCTGTCTGTTTACCTGCGTCTGTTTTGTCAGTTGAAAGCTTTTTCGTTCTCCAGTGCTTACCTGTGCCTGTTTGCTGTGCAGATAAGTGCCCTGTTTTGTTGTTTTTTTTTTTTTTCTCTGTATGCTCCTTTGGGTTAATGTCGTCAGAAAGGGTAAATGCCAGTGTGGGAGATGGGATTCTCCATAAAGACTGCCACGATAAATGTTTTTTGTCTGAGAGTGTCTCATGAACATACGTCTTGTTCTATTTGCCAGGTGTTACAAAAACCTTTCACAGTAGACTTTTTCTTCCCTTTCCTTGTATCTTGAGAACCAGCATCTTAAGCTTCCTGCTAAAGATACAATGGATGGAATCTCTTGCCCCAAGAGTCAGTGGTTAGGGAAGAAGGTGAAAGGGTCAGCGGTTAGGGAAGAAGGTGAAAAAGGTGCTATCAGAGTCTTCCATTGTCCAGCCTCTGCTGTGTCTTTCTCTTGAGGTTGTTACAAATCCAGAGGCTTTCCAGGCTGTGTGTTGTCGGATTCCTCTTCCATGGCTGTGTTGGACCCTGTTGAGGTCCCGACTGGCAGCACGTCTGATGAGACTTTGCAGGTGTCCGTCTCGGATGTTCAGTTGGGACCATGTCTGATTTTTTTCTTTCTGAGGGGCTTAAGGGAGGTTCCTCAGATTTTAGTTGTGGAAGAAGTTCCTACTATGGTTCTCGACTGCCGTCCTGGGTCCGAGTCTTCTCAGTTTTTTGGCGGGGATGTTCTTTAAACGCACAAACATTTTACTTCTGCTTCTAGGAATCTTCAAAGTTAACGGCAGGCTTTCACTCTGGCTACTTTCTACTTTAATGTCTTTAAGCATCCTCACTGGGTTTCAGTTCCTGCTCCTTCTTTGTTTTTACTTCCCTGAAAAGGCCTAGAGAACAGGATCCTTCTCAGACCAAGTCAGATTCTGATGACGTATCCCTGACTTATTCTACCCAAATTCCTTCTCCTTTGGATTATAGATCAGAGGAAGAGGAATCTATTATTCCTGATGCTCCTTTTGAGGACATTTCCTTTGAGGGATACATGCTCTAGGATTTTGTGTGTGTGTGTGTGTTGTGCTCTGGTCCCTGATATCCATAGGACGTACTATGAGCTGTTACAGTTGGGAGGCTCCTAAACCTGCAGCTTTTCCACCTGTTTTGGCTGCTTTTCTGGATTTTTTTTTCCCAGTGAGACTCATGCTCCTGATTCATGCCTGATAGGTTTTATAGGGTGCCTGAAGATTGTTTCTTTTTGTATAAATGGCCTGCTGCTGACCTTTTTGTGGTCTCTGTAGCTTCTGATAAGCCGTCTCAGTTGTTTCCTTTGCCCAGGTTTTTGCCTTCAAAGACCGCAGAACTATGGAATGGTTGGGTAAGAAGGCTTGTACTTCTGCTACCCTAGGTTTTGGGGTTATTAATTATCGGACCTGTATGTCTAGGTATGTGTTGGCTCTTCTTTCTTAGGCCTGTCAACTAATTTCTGATTGTCCTGAGACTGAGGGTGACACTTGTATTCTTTCTTGCTAGGGACTTCTTCTCAAGTCCTTCGTCATTGTATTAAATGTAGTTATAATGCGGTGGATGCTTCTTTTAGGACATCTGATTTTGGTTCAGTTATGAGGAGATATTCTTAGCTTTGGCTCCAGCCTCTACCTGATGATGATAAAGCTAAGTTGATGGATGCTCCCTCTAGGTTTTAACCTTTTGTTTGGGAAAGCTGCTGCTGGTTCAAGTCCCTTCAGGATAAGGGTAAGTCTTTACAGGAGCTTAAGCATGTTTTTGTTTCTCCTGTGGCTAAATTTCAGAGGAACTATCTCTCTAAGCCTGCCTTTGTTCATAGACATTCCCGCCATTCTGCTAAAGACAAGAATAGTGGCAAACGGGCTCCTCCTGGTAAGGCTGCTCAGTTTTCAGGGATTCCGAAGCCTTCCTTTCCAGACAAACTAGATGCTATATGACTATACGTCTCCTCCCATTTAGATTCCCCTTTCACTTCACCTTTCTTTTTTCTCTTCCTACTTGGCTTCATATCACTAAAATTCTCAGGTTCTGTCGATCATTCGTCAGGGGTACTTCATGGTGTGGAAATCCCACCCTTCTTTTATGGGTATTCCTCAACCTCCTCAGGAACCGCTTCTCTCTTTCTAGAGCTTCTTCAAACTCTTTTGAGTCAGGGAAGTATTCAGGAGGTGCCTATGGTCCCAAAGGGGAAAATGGTTCTACTCCAGGCTGTTTCTAATGCCAAGAAAAGAGGGCACATGGAGACCCTATTCTAGACTTCTCTAATCTAAACAAAAAAGTTCCTTTCATTTGGATGTTCTCAGTTCAGATTGTTACCTGTACTGCTCCCTCAGGTCTGTATGATGTCTCTGGATCTCAAGGATGCTTATCTCCATATTCCAATCCATCATTTTTTTTTCAGGAAGATTTTACCTTTTCTCTGTTTCTTCCTGACATTTTCAGTTCTATGCTTTGCCCTTTGGCCTTTCTACTGCCAAATGCCTTGCTCCTGTGATTGCTTTTTACAGACTTCAAGAGATCCAAATGTTTCCTTACTTAGACGATCTGTTGATTTTTGGGTGTCATCTCCAGAGACTCTCTTGCAAAGTCTTCTTTTTGCCATTTCCTTTTTTCAGTGCCTGGAGTTTACAATAAATTTCACAAAGTCAGTTCTGAGTCCTTCTCAGCATTGTGTTTTTTTCTGGGTTGCAGGATTCAATCGGTGCCTATGATAGCATCCCTGACCCCTCTGAAGGCCTTAACTCTCATTTCTTTCTTTCACACTCGTCTTCTTCTGGCTTCCGTTACGGTACCACTAGGGAATTTCTGAGAGGTTTGGGTTTCTTGACATCCACCATTCAATGCTCCCTCTTCCAAACTTCACATGAGAAAAGGTTTCAGTGGTTTCTGAAGGCAGTGGGGTTTCATCATGCACATCTTCTAGACTTTGTAGCTCCTGTTCTTTCTTTTCTCAGGCAGGAACGTTGCTGGTGGATTCAGCAATTGTCTTTCTTCTCTCTCGGGAATTGTTCACAGGTGCTTCAGACATGGGTTGGGGGGTTACTTTTGGTTCACTAAACGCACAGGGGGTGTGGTCCCCTCGCCAGAGCAGGGAGCACATCAACGTCAAAGAGATGAGAACTCATCTGCTGGCCTTTCAGGCCTTTCATCCTCTTTTCTGTCTTGGGCCTCTCAAGGTCTTCACAGACAATACCACAGTGATGTGGTATATCAACAAACAGGGAAGAACGAGACCATTCCTTCTTTGCTGGATGGCACTTCAGGTATTGGATCTTGCTGTCAAGTATCAAGTGACTCTTCAGGCAGTTTTATATCCCTTCCAGTCAGAACATTATGGAAGACCATCTGAGCAGGTCCTTAACTCGGTCCCATGAATTGATGCTTCACAGGGATGCATTTATAGACATTATTCATCAGTGGGTACTTCTCAAGTTTATCTTCCTCCCTTCTGAACAAACAACTTGTGCCAGAGTCCCAGGTCCTCTGGTATGGAAGGTGGACACCCTCTAATTCTCTTGGAAGCATATGTTTCTTTATGCATTCCTGCCCCTTCCTCTAATTCTGAAGTCCTCTTCAAGATTCAACAGGATGCTCCCAAAATCTTGTTGGTGACTCCCTTTTGGCTGCAACAACACTGGGTTCCTTTACTTCTGCATCTAGCCAGGAGCAGTCATCACAAGTTACCTCACAGGGTGGATGTAATCACACAAGACAAGGGATCTCTCCTCTATCTCCACCTGCCCATACTTCACCTGACATTGTGGATGATAGGGTTTTGAACCCACATACACAACTTTTTTCCTGAGGACGTACTGCCAGTCCTGCAGGAGGCCAGGAAACCTACTACTAGGAAATCCTACTTATCCAAATGGAAGAGGTTTTCTTTTTAGGGTCTGTCTCATAATCTGAGCACACTTACTGTGGATGTTCCTTTCGTTCTCATTTGTGAGTTGTTCAATGCTGATTTGACCTATTTTTCTAAGGCCCACTCATCAGCTGTCTGGTCTGCTTGTCTGCCTTTATCTCCTCCTTTAGCTTCTAGATGCAAGATTAAACAATTTCTCAAAGACATCCTTAACATTAGACTTCCCAGGAAGCCTGTTCCACCTTCCTGGGATTTTAATTTTGTTTTGACTCTGGTTCTTTTTGAACCTTGTGTTTTGGCTTCCTTGAAACATTGTTCTTGGAGAACTGTTCTGCTGTTAGCTCTTACTTCTACCAGACCAGTGTCTGAGTTGTAGGCCATTATGGCTTGTCCTCCTTTTTTGATTTTTCATGAGGGCAGGGTGTCCTTGCGCACCAATCCCTCCTTTATGCCTAAGATAGTTAATGAGCTTTCCCTTAATCAGTCTATTAATCTGCTTACATTTTTCCCCTCTCCTCAGTCTTGACAGTGAGAGGGTGCTGCTAAACTTTGGATATGCATAAGCAACTCAGACTTTATTTGGATTGAACTAAGGCTATTCGAAAGTCTGATCAGTTTGTTTCTTTTCATCCTAGATCTTTGGGTCTAGCTGTATCCAAGCAAACTATTTCTTCTTGGATTTCTAAGGCTTTTTCCTTTTTTGTTGTACCATTCATGGCAAGAGCCTTTCTTCAGTCAAGGCTCATTCTACTAGAGCAGTGGCCTCTTCTGGTGCTTTTTTCAACAGTTTAGATACTAATTCTATTCGTGAAGCAGCTACCTGGTCTTCTGTGCATACCTTTACTAAACACTACAAGTTGGATGCTGCCTCTACAGCTAGGGCCAGTTTTGCTAGTGCTGTTCTCCATGGCTTCTTAGGGGAAGTCTTCTCCTTCCCCCCTCCCAAGTTTCCTCTTGAGCTTTGGCACTGTCCTGAATGTTACAAATACTGCAGCAGTGAATGTAAGGACATAGTACAGTTAAATTTAGAACTAGGCATTGATGTACTCTTGAAAGATGGATAGCTGTATGGCTTACATATAGGACATGGCAAGTATCCTACAGCAACTGGACAGGTAAAATGCTTGGTTACAGTCAGGGTGTCCCACAGGGCTTTGTCTTAGGCCCATACTTGTTTAAATTGTATCTTTCAAATCTGTATTTTTCATTTGAGGTAGTCTACAGCCTCTGCAGATGACTTGAAATTGGGTAGACTGATTACATGGGTTACAGATGGGGCATGCCTGCAAAAGAACTTGATTAAATTCACCATACAGGACAATAATATGGGTACAGGAGAATAATATGCTGACAAATGCATCAAAATTAAGCATATGAGATGTGGGAGACAAATTGAAAGGTAAATATTTAATACAGCACACATTGACTGAAACTGTAGATTCATTTAAAGACCTGGGTATATGGGTAGAACTAGCTATGATTTTTTTCTAATTATATCAGTCAATTGGTTGATGATAGTTGTAGAGCTGTAGGTTGTATAATCATTTGTTAGTTAGTGACATTAGACCCACATTTGAGTATGGAATAAGAATATGGAAATCTTATAAGAAACAAGCATGAGTAAACTGGAAAGAGTACAGTGGAAATATACCAAGGGCATCCATGGATGTGAAAATTTATTATTATGAAAGACTAAAATATCTGAACTTGTACAGTGTCTCATATAGATATTTAGGAGAAGACCTTATTCATGTATGTAAGCATTTGGAGACCACTACCTCTGAAAATGTTTGGGATTATCAAAAAGTAGTAGAAAATCATCTGACAATTTATGTAAAAGTTTCTGTAGGAGTGAGAAGTGTTCCAGCTGGCTGTGCGAGATGGCAGCTGATGCATGGACTAGACTACCAAATAATGTTAAAGCAAGCACTAGTTTAGGACAGCCTGGACAGTTATTATGGTAACATCTGTTTTGGTATATTGGCAGGCTAGAAGGACATTTAATGCTCATGCTTGAAATAATTGTTTGTATGTATGTACCACCATTTCTTTTACCATCCAGAGATGACACTTAAGCTCTTTTACAGAGATTTTTTTTTGTTGCTCTGTTATCAAATGCTATTATATGTCCCACTTTCCAGACAACTCCAATACTTGCACCAACTGTACATAATTCAGTAAAATACATGTTAAGATGGGTACCAAGCTTTATTGGGATCCTGATAATGATCAGGAAGAGCTGAAGACGTGTATTTTGTAATTGAGGATGAAGCAGACAACATCCTCACTTTTCCCACAGCCTGGAAGTCTCCCTGCCGGGCTGGGTGTACCATCACTAAGGGTATTCTTAAAGTGACTTTCTAACGTTTTCTAATTAAAAAGAAAATTGAAGAGAGGAGAAGAGAATAGATTACGGTGGTTTGGACGTGCAGAAAAACAGAAGACAATCTTGTGAGGAAGATTTGGGACAGGGAGGATGAAGATAAGAGGAAGCGAGGACGTCCAGCAAAGAGGGGGATAGATTGTGTGAAAGCCGATCTGTGACAGTCAGGCGTGTGTGTTGAAGAAGGCAGGAGTGTGGCATTGAATTGAGAGAATTGGCGACAGTTAACACAATACCCCAACCCCATGTAGAAGAAATGGGAAAAGTGGGGCTGATTATGATTCTAATCTTATCTTTGTACCACAGCATGTGGAGCAAAACCCACCAAGCAGCACCTTTATCCTTTGGGAGTATTTTCTTGTATATCGCCAACTGTCGTCGTTGAGGAAAAACTATAAACTTTAACCTTTGTGGTGTTTACTGTAGGAAAAAATGTGTATTGTGCCCATAAACTTTAATAGGGCATGTGATAATGTGAGGTAGTGCCAGGTATGCCATAGAGAGTAGAGCAGTGCATGGGTAACATATGCTAGCATAACTAGCTGGTAAGAGCCTTTAAAGTAGCTGGCTGGTGGTGGTGAATCTACCTTATAGTCTGGGTTTAGATGGCATAATAAGTCTGTGCCAGTGTGTGTGTGTGTGTGTGTGTGTGTGTGTGTGTGTGTGTGTGTGTGTGTGTGTGTGTGTGTGTGTGTGTGTGTGTGTGTGACCTACTTGGACCAAGGATACAGAGCACTGATTTCTGCAGAGAGAGAGGTGGAGTCTTTTATGTGGAGCTTGGAGAGGAAGTCCAGCCCAGAATTGGAGTGTGCTCTTAAGTGAAATTGTGCTTAGTACAAAGAGCTGTCTCTGGAAATACTGTGTGTATCTATTTTTGTTCTAAGGGAACATTCCCCACTGGTGTCACTGGTGAGGATTGAGGCTCCTTGATTACTGGCCCAGAGGAGGGATGTCGCAGGGCACGTGTTAAGTGCCCCAGTAAATTCCGTGGAAGTGGTACACATTACCTCAAGGTAATGACACACTAATAAATGATGCATGTATTTGGTAATGACACACTAATAAATGATGCATGTATTTGGACTACAGTGTACTAAAACTTTACAAAGCTTTTTATTAGAAAAATAGCTCAAATATGTAGCTGCAGGCAAGTGTAAAAATACACTGCACCCCTCAACTCCTCAAATTCCACAACGTATATTCTAATTTCAGAAAATCACTTTAAAGACTGTTAGTAATTTAATCCATGAAATATTTCCCTCAAACCATATAAGCAATGGCCTGAAAGGGGATGGAAAAATGCACAACTGTTAAGATTTACTGTTACAAAAGGTGATGGGTTTTGACTCAATGCATCTTAAATCAGTCAGTTAGTACGCAAATGGAAAACTATCAAAGTCAACTAAACCATATGGTAACTTGTGTGAGCACCATTTCACGTAGACAGCAAGTTTGTTTAGTAGGAGACGCCTTGCTTATTGTAGGAAAAAAAAAAAAAAAACTCTGCCATTATGACCTGTCTACCAGGAGGCAGACTGTTTTGTTTTGTTTTTTTTGTCTGTCTCAACAGAAAGTGAAATGGAGCAAGTTCATCTGTGATGATGACATTTTAGTTGTTGGATTAAACAAGATGGGGAATGAGGGAACTATTATGTGAAATAGGGTTTGATAATTCTGCAATCTCCCCAATACCCTAGGTGTTTTTCTTTTACCCTTAAGACTTGCCTGTTTGCCAGAAATGTCATATTGGAAGTCTGTGCTAGCTGGTTTAACAGTGAAGAAGAAGAGACTGCCATATGCATTTATAAAGTGTATTTCTTTGTAACTTAGCTTTCAGACGTAGCATCTTTACTAGAGATTTTTTTACTTTTTTATTTAACCATTTGTTAACCAAGTAGTTGGGCTGGTCTTCAGACTCATTTCAGCAATAGTACAGAATTAAATATGAAATTAAGTATGTTAGAGTAATAGAACTAGATTTTTACGAAACACCGAGGTGCCAGCTCGACGCCCAACCTTCAACGAAGGCACTCCCATTTACGCACACATGTCTTTCGAACGCAACCCAACCATGAGGAGGACATGCAGACTTCACATAGAAGGCACTTCCAAGCCATGCCGAGAATCGAACAGGAGAACCTCTTGCTGTGAGGTAACAATGCTACCACCTTACCATGGATGCCGCGGTGGTACGGCTGTAGCGTTGTTACCTCACAGCAAGAGGTTCTCCCGTTCGATTCTCAGCATAGCTTGGGAGTGCCTTCTGTGTGGAGTCTGCATGTCCTCCCCGCGGTTGGGTAGCGTTCAAAAGACGTGTGCGTAAATGGGCGTGCCTTCGTTGAAGGTTGGGTGTCGCGCTGGCACTTCGGCGTTTCGTAAAAATCTGCTGCCAATCATTAGCGGACCGGAGTTCCACTGTGGCGACCCCTTACTGGGGAAAAAGCTGAAAGACAAACAAGCAAGAGTAATAGAACTAATTGTATTCTACAAGACTGCTGTTATTTATCACCTTTTAAATACCTACACTCTTGGCTTCGTCTCGAAACCTGCTGCTGCAGTCTGATTAGATATCAGAATGTAGTCAATCCTGTTAGTTGACCTACTTTCAGAAAAGCCCATCTCCATTACTGACTTTTTGAAAGGTGGCATATTCGTAATGTGAGTGCATAATAGTTGATGCTTCTAAGAGAAGTAGTCTTTCTCTGTCAGAGCCTTGATCATAGTGGAGTTCAGTGCTGGGATTTTAAAGACTGGTGCATAGGAGGAATTCACATGATGAGAAGCTGCAAATTTGCTGATTATTTTTATTAGTTGTCACTGAAGGTGCAAGTTCTTGCTGGAGTGAAGGTAAAAAAAATAGTTGCTCAAGATGGAACGAGTACATTCATAACCAGAACCTTATGGATAATAAGGGAGAGAAGATGTGAAAATTTATAGTGACGTTTCATTATGCTGAGATATTTTGTACTGCTGTTCATTAATTTTTAAATGATTAAGTTAGAATGCAGGATAAGCCCTAAATATATGTGCTGGTTTACTTGGGAGATTACATTGTTTAGAGGGTCTTTCAAAGAATAGTGGTAATATTCCCAGTAGCCTTCAGTGAGGACAAACATTTACTGTTGATTTTTTTTCCTCCCTTGATTGGGGAGCGAGTATATTGTGAGTTGGTTCCAGTACGTCCAGTTCCAAATGTCTGTAAAGCCACCTTGCAGCTTTTCTTACAAGTTTAGAAAGGAGTGTTCTGATGTTAATGCTATGTCAGCATACATTGTAATGTTTAACGAAGTTAGGTGTTGTATAAACTCATATAATAAAAACACTGATTCTTGACTCAACAGCCCCTCTTTTTCCTTTTTTTACATCTGGTCAAGGAGTTGCATCAGTTGTCACCATCTCTCTTGATTCAGTGCCATTTTTCTTCCTTCTTTGACTTGACTGTCGTCATGACATGTCTTCTTATGTCACATGTTGTGCATTCTGCCTTACTGCACTTCATATCTATCACATCTAGCCTCCTCAACTGCTCTACCTTCATTGTTCAGGTTTTTGTGCCATGCAGAAGTACTGGTTGCATCACTGTTTTTTGTACACTCTCTCTTTATAGATGCTTCCACATTCTTCTGGCACTGTGCCAATTGGCTGCAGGACCTGTGATTCTAGCTTTGACTACCTCATTTAAACTTCCTTCTCCTTAATAACGCATACCCGCTACTTGAAGCTATTAACCTATTCCAGGGTTTTCCCTTTTTCAATTCTCAGCAACTTCTGAGGCTAGAATAGCCACTCATTTATTCCTGTTGTCCCACCCTCATGGACCCATACAATCCTTATATCTTATTCTGTCTGTTGTAATATGAGCATTGAGGGTCCCCCATTATCAACACCAGCTCATGTTGGCCTGCTTTATCTAGTAGGTCCTGTGACTGCTATTTGAATGCTTTCATTTCCTCACCATCGCAACCCTGTTGTAGGGAGTAGGCTAAGATTATAAATACTGCCCTATTTTACACTGGACTCTGATTACCATGAGTCGACATCACTAGTTTTGATGACATCCTTCACTGTCTTCAGAAGAGTCTCTGTCACCACTATTTTTACACCATTTCTAGTCCGTCTTCCCCCGAGTAGTAGGCTATAAATTCCAAACTAAGCGCTTTGCTGCACTGCTCTTCAGCTTTCTCTCCTGGGATACAAGGTATCCACTTCCAAGCTGCATCCTGTCAACGAGCCTATATTCTGCATAGCAATTGTTTCAGTTCATTTTTGCTAACTTGATTCGTTTTAATGTGTAGCTTAAGCTCAACAGAGCTGTCCCAGGTAATGCAGGCTGAGCAACTGGACACTGACTGGCTAGAAGTTTATTGACCCTAGGATGCTGGGCTGTATGGTGGGCCGACATTGGCCAGTTGAGATACACAGATCCCTCCAACTGTTAGCATGGGTACCTGACAAAAGTCTGAGTAGAGAGGGTCCACAACTCGCTTATCACCTGCCAATATACGTGCCAATTTTGGAAAAAGTGGTCATTATGAGAAAATTGCTTAGAGCCAGTTTTTACAGCATTGAGTGGCTAGCCCTGCCATTGCCCTTGACCAGAGCTGAGGTTATCCACATTAAACACTGAAGAGTCCATGAGAGACTATCACTAGTTGAAATTGCATTGCTACTGAAGTTGAGAAGGGAGTGGTTTTCTGTTTCATATGCCCTGTGCATGCCTATAAGTACACTGGCTGTAAGTTGGACATTGCATCATTGTAGATTGTGTTATTGACCGTGTACAGGGTTGTCATGATGCTGAAGCCATTATAGAAGTAGCATTGAACTTAATATAATATGCCATATCTGTTCACTTGTTTTGAAAATTTGACTCTAGGTTACCTTTTCATGTGCACGTGTGTGTACACGGATTGTGATTTAATCTTGGACAAAGGTATGCTAGGTGAATGCTTGGAAGATGCATGGACAGTTCCAATGGTAAAAGAAGGGATGAAAAGATATGCCAAAGTCTCCTCTATTTCTCCAGCTGCTAGCTTTAGGAAGGCTGAATGTAGAATAGTGAACTACGTCCTACTTCCTTGACTAGCTTGTCAAGTAGTCCTCCTCTTATATTATTTACTTTTAGTGGAAGGTAGGCCAGAGGTGAATTTGGAAGTGTGTTAGTCCTGTAAGGTTAGTGTAAAATGTTGTAGGGTTTGGGTGATTGCAAGTTAGAGTTAAACATAATGGCTGTGTAGTTCTTGTATTCTTTAACTTTTCTTCTTCAAAAGCTTCCTTTCCTAATTTGTGATGTATCAGTGATGTGGCCTTTTTATGAGTTTTCAAAGTTGTTTGTGGCAGGAGACAAGAACAACTTGTTTATCCTTAAAGTAGGTAGCTTTTACAGAATGTTTGCAGTTGTACAAGCTTTCCTTGGATATAGTAAGCTACCTTCTATAAGTTATTGTGCAGATTTTCCCCCTGGTTTTCAGTGCTAGATTTCTCTACCTTTTATTAAGTGCTCTAATATTTGAAATGAACCATGGCCAGATTTTCCCTCTTGACATTCTGTGAGATGGAAGAGAGGTGTGGAAATAAATACCTGATATTAAAGATTACCAAAGCTGTGAAGTATCCAAGTAGTCCAGGGCTAGCAAAGGGTTCTTCAAATACGTGCACCAAAGATTATGGTGTTATCACATGTAATGGCCACAGTTTAAATAAAAATAAATAAATAAATAATGGCTTGGAGATGCTAGCTTCAAGAGTATGCATCTCTGAGACTAGATATAATGACAATTATATTTATTAAAATATTCTTATTAAAATATTACTTTGCCTTATCACAGCAATAGGCAGCGAGTAATAGATGGGAGTATGCCTATTTATTTTCTTAGCAGTTTTCTTTTCACAACACTGTTCAAGTTTTCAGTTTTAAAGTATCAGAGTCTTTTTCTTTTTTTTTTTTTTTTGATCTATGCCTGGCATATAGGGCATCGTCAGACCACGCTCTGATGGACCTCCTGTATATCCACAAAACAAAAAGTATCAGAATTACCTGTTCTAAAGACTTAAACCTTGCCTGTGATATAAATAGGACCTGCTGGAGAAATAGGTATGTATCCCAGAGACTACCCAGTCTATGGAACAGGCTCCCATCAATGTAAAGCAGAGTTCCTCCCTAACACAATTCATGTGCAATTTGGACAGTTGGATGGGAAACAGGAAATTAATTCCCGGTTTGGCACCTATGTCTCTAATGCAAACAAAGAACCCGTAAATGGTTCATCTCCCAGGCCCATGCTTAAATTTATAAAGGGTATCAGAACTTGTCAGAGATTTGGGATGCATGACTAGGCTTAAAAAGGCCCTTGTGGGCGTTGGCCTAGTAAACACCTATGAACATATGAACTGTGAGTCAGCAATTTGTATACTGAAGACAGGAGCCCAAATATGTAACCTATTTGTGACAACTATGCCTTAACTGATATCTTTATCTTTATAAAAGAGTGTGATAACTTCTTGAGGGACTTTAATATCCCATACATTGTTTGGATTTTTTTTTTTTTTTTTCCTCTTGTCACAAGGTGAAACTACTAGTGGGCACTCTCACTGACACCAGTTATGAACAACATAACCATTTCACCACTAAGGGGTTTTAGTGTAATGGACTTTTTTTTTTTTTAATCCATCCCAACATAGAGAGAGAGATGTTTTTGCTCTCCCTACATTATTTTCTGATTGTGTTTGGTTTTATACACTAGAGAATAGTTAGAAAACCAGTCAAGTGACTGCTTGTTGACAAGGCAGAATGTTGATTTATAAAAGCATGTATGATATTTGGGACTGGGCTGTAAGGGCAGACTAGTCAATTATACAATGACTCCCCATTACTGTTTGAAAATGTGCATGCTGATTGGCCAGCCCAACCAGTGTGCCCGTTGTAAATCCCACAATATACCAATTGAAAAAGGTCTGGTCACCCGGACTTCTTTCTGTTGGTATATTGTTTAAATTTTATTTTTATTTCTTAAAAAATAAAAATGAAGTCTTTAGCCCCAACTCCGGACATACCAGAGAGGCATTTTGGACAATATACTAGGTGTTTGGTCTAATATTGCTGCATACTCAGGTGTGCTAGCTTGCACTGCATGTGAATTGTTTTTTACTACTTTTTTTTGCTACTTTTCTGTAAAAAAAAAAATGTAAGCCTGTTTTCCTACCTTTCCTGTAACTAGTGTTCCAGATACAGATTTGCTGTATCCAGGACTGTATGTGAGCTTCTGAGCCCCCCAAGCCTTTATGTGTTGGAGGGAAGCCTTCTAGCTTATCAATGGGAGTGGTAAGCACTAGGTAACCTGTCTACCACATAAGGAGTGGTTCTGGCCCTGAAATTGTAGTTATTGGCCATTTGGGCAATCTCTTCCATCTCTCTCAACTTTCTGATTTAAAAGCCTGCATTTGCACTTGTTTCTGTCCTGTAACTCATCTAGTGCAGATACAGATTCTTAGTTTTAGCACTTAAATTTGCTTGTTCATGCTCAGCACTTACTTGTTCAGAACTTGTAAGCACTAAATAAGCTACTAATTACTATAGCACTCTTATATTCCTCATTACCTAGAGGAGAACAGTTTTGGTACTTACTTTTCTCACTTGCTTAGAGAAAAACAGCTATTGTACTCACTTTCCTCACTTATCTGTAGGAAAATAGTTTTTTATTCAGGCATGTCCAAGGGTCAGCTCCCAGTGTTCTCTCCTGTCTATCTGATGAATCTGGGCATCTTGAGGCAATGTAGAAATTGCCTCATGCACACTGACAACCCTCTCCTCCTACCACCCAACACTACAACCTGTGAGAGATGCACTTATGTAGCCAAACTAGAGGTAAAGCTCTCTCTAACCAAGACTGAACTTGACAGTCATGAGGAGAAGGTAAACATTTGCACCACACCACACTCATCACATAGTCTCACTAAATCTACACCACCAAAATCCATACACAGTAACACAAAAACATTCGTGGACGCTCTCAATAATAACCTGTCTAAGCAACAGAGACCTCCAAAGCAGAAACGCAAACAACCTGCATCCCCCAACACAACCCAAATGACACATAGCCCACAGACTCTGTGTGCCACTCAACCACAGCCAATAAGGCAAAACAACGTACCCAACACACTAGTCATAGGTGACTCTATAGTCAGGCACACTGATGTCCCACTCACCAGGCTAGACAAGGAAAAGGTTACTGTCAGCTGCCTGTCTGGTGCCAGGATCCGCCACATAACCCACGCACTCAGGTCACTCCACAGCAAGTACAAATATGACTCTGTCATTGTCCATGTTAGTGTGAATGACCTGAGACGCACCTCCCTGGACTACATGAAAAGAGACATGGAAGAGCTCTCCGAGCTGGTAGCCCAGGCAGGTATGACCCTAGCTCTGAGTAGCTTTCTGCCATTGCCCAGAATGATACCGCAGTACAAGGACAAAATGATTGACTTCAACAATTGGTTAAGCTTCTGGTGTCGTTCTAAGGGGATCCGGTATCTGTGTGCTTGGGATGACATGGTCGACAGACCACAATGCTTTGGCACAGATGGCCTGCACCTGTCGCCCTGGGATTCTGGATACTGGCTAAGGCTCTTGCTGCCCCTATAGTGCATTTTTTAGGCAGGGTTCAAATGACAAATTCACCACCATAACAGGAACAGGCAAACAAAAACTGAAGGTAATGCTACTCAATGCTAGAAGTCTAAATCTCAAAATGCACTCGAGGCACTCCTTAAAATGGAGAACATCGATATCTGTGCAGTGACTGAGACCTGGTTCAAGGCACCAGAGAGCACCCCTGCACTACCAGGCTATAACTCATACCACACTTTTTGGCCATGTAACCTGGACTGAAACACCAAAGGTGGAGGTGTGTCCATATTCATTAAGGATATCCACACCTCCAGGCTAGTTGCTCAGCATAATGCATCCGAGATTATCCAAGTGCAACTAACTCTGGGCAAAACTGCAATCCAAATTATAGCTTGCTACAGATCCTCCACCATGCCCCATGATTCCCACCCCTCTTTTCTTGATGTACTGGAAAATATTAGGGTTTAACCAAACACCCATATAACGGGTGACTTCAACTACCCCACCATTAACTGGGAAAACTACTCATGTGCCTACTCCTTTGCTCAACGCTTTCTGGAATTCATAAACTCCAGTGTCCTAGATCTACTTATCCACACCCCCACCAGGGGCAACAGTATCCTAGACCTAGTCATTACCAACATAAGTGACTGGTGTTCCACACCTGAAGTCAACTCCTCTTTGGTCCGATCCGACCATAAGCTTATCACCCTAGATATCCACATGCCGTCCCCACCCCCCATTAAGGAAACCACAGTAAAAAATTTCTCCAAAGCCAACTTCATGCTTAAGACAGAAGTGGTAAACTTCATGACACCCATGCAGATGGGCAATACAGTTTCAACTGGTGAATCCTACACAGATGCACTCTATAAGCACTTACACAAGTGCATGGATAGTGCTATCCCAAATAGAACCAAGATGCTATCCTACAAAAAAAGGAAGCCAGTCTGGTGGTCCCCTGCCATAAACAAACTGTACAACAGAAGGAAGAAACTGTTGCAAAAGAGAGTAAAATCCCATGAGTGGAGGAGCTCCCTGGTCAGCCTCAGTAAGAAGCTGATATCCCTTATAAGATCCTCCAAAGCTAGCTACGAAAACAAAATCGCCACTAAATCCAAGGACAACCACAAAGCATTCTATAGATATGTCAAGAATCTAGACGGCAACACTCATATCTGCTCTGAGTTACAGCACAAAGGCACGAAAATTACAGAACCAACTGATATTGCCAACATCCTGGCAGATCAGTTCAGTGCTAACTTTACCCCTCCCCCACCCCCTAAAGGGCCTATATATATATATATATATATATATATATATATATATATATATACAGGAAGAATGCAGAGTCCCTGTAATCACAACTATGCAGGTAAAAGCTGCACTCTCTAAAGCTGAAAACACAGCATCCATGGGACCGGGCAACATCCCAGGCTGCGTTTTACACGAACTTCAGAACGATCTGGCTCCCCACTTGAGCACCATGTTCAATAATAGCCTTGCAAAAGGCTTTGTGCCCACTGAATGGAGCACAGCAACAGTTATCCCACTCCACAAAAGGGGAGCCACCACTGATCCTGGGAACTATCGACCTATTAGCCTGACGAGCCTGGTCTGCAAGGCCATGGAATGTATCATCATGGAACTCCTAAACAGACATTGGTAACCTCCAAACTCTGGATCCCACCCAGTTCGGGTTTTTGAAAGGCAGATTATGCCTCCTGAACCTGATCGACGACTTTGATGCAGTCACCAAAGCCGTGGATGAGGGTAAGGTGGTTCACACAGCCTATCTTGACCTCGCCAAGGCTTTCGACACCATCCCCCATTCTGGAATTATAGCTAAACTCACTAAACTAGGTATAAATCCCTACGTCACAAGATGGGTTGCCAACTGGCTCACTGACAGAACCCACGCTGTAAAAGTTGCAGACACCAAATCTGACCTCAAGGCAGTGACAAGTGGAGTGCCACAGGGTACCGTCCTGAGACCTCTCCTGTTTGGTATCTACTTCTCCTCTGAAGTACAGGCTAACACAGAAGGCCTCTGGCTGACGAAGTTCGCAGATGACTGCAAACTAGGAGCCATAGTAGAGTCCCCAAATGATGTAGAAATCCTACAGAAGGGCCTCACTGAGACAGATGCCTGGTGTCAGAGCCATGGCCTCAAGCTCAATGCCAAAAAGTGCAGTGTCATTCCCTTTGGTAAAAACTCTGTACCCGTGAACTACCACATAGGCAGCAATCTACTTAACACCGAATGCGCGATGAGACCTTGGGACCCAGGTGGACAGTAGTCTCTCCTTTGATAGTCACATCGCCATAGTAGTCAGGAAGTCCTTGTACGTGGCACACCTCATTATAAAAGGGTTCTCATCCAGGAAAAAAGAGGTCATTGTTCACCTCTACTCGTCACTCATTAGACCCATTATAGAGTACAACGCCCCTTTTGGAATGTACCTCACAAGACATCTGCAGCAGCTGGAAAGGCCACAGAAGTACCTCACAAAGAGGATTACTGGCCTCAAACAAATGCCCTACACTGACCGCCTCAAAAAAACTCCAGCTGTACTCCATAGCATATCACCTGCTCTGAGGTGATCTCTGCCTTAACATATAAAGCTATGTCAAACCCAGAGCTGTTGGACATAGCACACCTAAACAAATCCCAATCCCTCCAAGCTACACGCTCTAGGGACCTAAACCTTGTCACCACAATAAACAGGACATGCTGGAGGGATAGATTCCTGTCCCAGAGACTTCCTATATTCTGGAACAAGATACCCATCTATGTCAAGCAAAGTTCTTCATTAGCATTCTTCAAGACAAATCTTGATGAGTGGATGGGAAATAGGAAATACACCCCGGGATCACTTCTGTGTCTCTGCTGGACAGTGGCACAGGAAAATAATTTTCTTGGGTGGCGTAAGCTATGGTACTTTGCTGGCTAGGCTTACGTAGGCCCTTGGGCCGATAACCTAGTACCTACCTATGAAATCAGGTAAGTTATTTAAAATTAGACACGCGTACCAGATATCCCTTGTATTTCTTCCATGCTGTCTCTCTCCTACCCCTAATGGGTATGCCTGGGAATGCAAGTCCCATACGCATGTGCAGTACATCAACACAAGAAAGCAGTATACCACCAGCTGCGGAAGAACAGTAATGTGCCATTATACATTATTTAAGAAAAGTAAGTTTTTTTTTTCTTAAACAATGTCATTGTATAATAGCAATAACTGACTCCGTGGTTGTGGTATATTGAAATTTACCCACGGTTGACTTTATTTAATCACTCGGGCTTCGCCCTCATGATTAAACCACACCAGCCATTGGTAAATCTTTAATATACCACACTATGTTGTCAGTTATTGCTGAAATATATCATGGTTGTC
The DNA here is from genome assembly GCF_019279795.1 of Protopterus annectens. Lineage (NCBI taxonomy): Eukaryota > Metazoa > Chordata > Ceratodontiformes > Protopteridae > Protopterus > Protopterus annectens. Next base: position 1,612,908,843 of record NC_056728.1, read on the forward strand.
TTTTATGATGGCATGATCTTTCTGATTAAGCCATGTAAGCCGCCAGATCCTAGATTGATAGGATGAGGTACAAAGTCCCAAGTCGGGTAATTGTATGTAAAAGTTCCATGCCAAAAGAAATTCAACACCAGCAAACATTTATTAAGTTGATGCCACTCATTAGAAAGTAAAGAGAACTTTAACTGTTTTGTTTATCCAATGCCGTCAAATATAGAAGGCTATTTCTGAAAGTCAACTTGACATTAACTTTGCAAATAACAAAACAAAAAAAATGTGTGAAGTACAACAGGGAAACAAACTAGCTTTAATTCAAGTTTCATTACTCATCTAAGGTACAGTAGTATGATGGTTACAGACATTTTAGCAGTAACAACTGTATTAAATGACATTAGAGGAAGTGGTTATGTACTGGATGTTTGTAAAAAGTGCAGTAGTAGTATCTTGTCTGTAAAAGTGGTGTCAAAACCTGATGCTCATAGTACTGATCACTGCTGCAGTAGCCTTGGTTGTAACAGTTGACCAGTTTCCAAAGCTTCAGAGCATGTTCCATGCACCAGAACTTTCGAGCAGCTCGAGTGGAGTAAAAAATAAGTTTGGAGGCGAAGCCTTTCAGGGCTTTACTGCCGCCGAAGAGTACACTCCTCTAAAGTTGTTGAGGATCCGACGATCAGCTTGTGCTTTCCTTTGCTGGGCAGACAAGTTCCCTTTGGGAGAAATAAAAATTCAGTTTGCTTAAATTTATTGATTCTTTATTACTTTTCTCTTCAGGAAGGAGTTAGGAGCATTGTGTTTTAACGGACTGTCTCAAGACTGTAATGTACTTTTAAAAGGAGAACTTTTTTTTCCTGTTCTCATATTTTCACAGTTTGTAAGAGCAAACTTTTAACCTATGTACTTGACCAATGAAAATTCTGAAAACCAAAGTTACAGAAGTGTGCACTTTTTTCAATACCTGTCAATAATTTCCCCAAGTGGTATAATCTCAGTCTAGCTGCTGGGTCAGATTTGGGAGTAGTGTATAAATATTTAAAAAGACTGAGGAACTTTATACATTTTACCTGGCTTTTTAAGGGCAGCTGGCTGAATAACAGGGAAATTGCAGGCAATGACACACACCCTGTAAAGCTGACAGAACAGGAGGAATGGGTATAGATTTTGGAAGATTATTCTATAACAACTCATGGTATTTTCTGAGGGACTGAGTAACCTCTGTGTTCTGCCACTGAAAGCACTGGTACATTCTAGCAACAGTGTCATAGTAAAAGAAACCGCCGCAGGGAGAATCAGAAACTGAGCTCTCCTACTAGTCTGAATCAGAAATCTGAGGTAAAGAAGCTTGAATTTGTCCCTGGATCTTCCTGTGCAGATTCAGAGAAAAGAGGAATTCCTGTTTCTTTTACCATAAACTACTTTAAAGAAGGCTCTGTAGCCTGAATTAAACCATGAACTGGGCCTATTAATCTACTCCTGTCTAAAGAAATTTAAGGAGGAATAGATGCATGCTTATTTTTCTGTATCTTTTTGACAGGAAAAATGGGGCCAGTCTTGTTATTAATGGCAGCAGCTGCTTCCCTAGGGATGGGCACAGCATTCTTGCACAACAGGGAAACCTTGCCTTTTCCCTCTCCCAGGACTGACAAGAGTGGCCCTCCCTAACCCACTGAGCGGACTCAAGCAGCCGCAGAGGATGTTGGCTAACCCCCAGTCGACAGTGGCTGTAGGTGCTATACCATAGGGATCAGAGGTAAAAGATGAGTGGTCTGAGGTACAATAAATGGCCACAGCAGACTCATACACCTTCATTTGAGGCACATTGCTAGCCTGCTATGCTAGTAGAGGCTGTTTGCTTAATTTCTTTTTTGTGGCTGGAAGAAGAAGAAGAAACAACCATGGGACCAGTAGTTTGTTCCACGGTCAAGAAGATAACTATGCCTCTCTTTCCTGGGGAAGTCAAGCAGCAAAAGCCGGTAAAACTAACAGTCCAGAAAAGTTGCATTTTTTGGCATATTTTTTTTTTTTTTTTTTTTTAATATTTTGACAGATGAAACTATTATTGTATCCTTTGGGGGACTACCACTTTGACAGTACACCCCTAAGAGTTGACACCGTTGCTTGGGATTAGGGAACTTATTTGGGCATTGACCTAACTTGACCAACATGTGTCTATTGTTGTAAGAATGTTCTTCTGTAGTGCACAGCTTATAAACAGTGATTGTATGTAGATCTAGGGATGTCATTGCCCTCCTCTACTCTGCTCTCATTAGGCAATTCAATGAATATAATGCCTCCTTTGGCATGTATCTGTCAATATGCAAGTGATGATAATTTGTGTTCATTAATACAACAGTTTTATGAAAAACAGTCTATAGATAAAGAAACCTTGACCTGTTTGGAAAAAGAAGCATCTGAGGAAGTGTGAAAGTATAAACAACAAAACCAAGAGATATTTGAAAAGTATAAAAAAGAAATACGGACATGGAAAAGTATAAAAAAAGAAATATGGACATGGGAAAGAGAGAGAGAAATGTGATGTGGTGCAGTATTTATGCAAAGGAGAAAGCCAAATTAATGTAAGGAAAGTAGCCCTAAAGATATTTGAAGAGAAATACAGACAAAGGCATCTGGATATGGAAAATTTCATAATAAAAACAATATCACAAATATGGAATGTAGAAAAGAAGATTAGTAAAGTAGAAATGAAAAAAAATAGAAGTTGAAGTTATGGAGTGCCTGCGAAGTGAAGGATTTGATGTAGAAGGTCTAACAGGTTACATCACAGCAGGATGGAGTGAGTCCCCAAAGCAGGGAGAAACAGGAAGCTCAGGAAACATCTGAAGAAGAAATATGGACATGGGAAAGAAAAAGAGATTTAATATGGTGTAATATTTATGCAAAGGGGAAAGCAAAACTGACCAATACAAAAAGAGCAGCACCAAAGATATTATTTGAAGAGAAATACAGACAAAGGAATCTTGACATGGAAAACTTTACATTACAAAAAATAAGAAGACGGAGGAAAAGTAGAAAAGGAGATTTAGTAATGGAGAAGTTAAAGCAATAGAAACTGAGGTTATGGAGTACCTGTAAAGTGAGGGATTCATTACTCTATCCTGTTGCGGTGCTTTCTGAATTAGATTTTCTGCACTAATGGCTATCCAAGTTAAGGGGAAACCAGTGGAACTGGAAGCAAGTGGTCAGGTGCCACATAATAATTTGGAGCCTTCCACAGGAAACCAGTATAAATGTTCACTTGAAGCTAGACAGCAAGGGAAGGAACAAGAAACCGTGGAAATTCTGATGCAGTCAACATTGAGTTCCCATTTGATAGAGCAATGGACGGCGCAGGATGAAATTAATGAGACTGTGTCACAGGAAGTTGCTAGAAAACCTTCTATAGAATGCCCGCAAGAATTGGAAGACAAGGGATGTGCCCTCAGTTTGGAAGAGAATTGCTTGATGTAATAGACATGGACAGATGTATCAAGATCAATGAAAGAAAGACTGCAGAAGGTTAATAAAACCCAGAAAGTCAGATGTCTGATAAAACAAATGAATACAGTAATTATGACTGTTCATAGAGATCCATGCAATATAACAGAAGTAAACAGGATATATCACTGTGCAGCTAAATTAATAACTGGTAAAGTTCTGCCACAAAAACACATGGTAGTGAGGGAAAGGAAGGGGAGAAATCAAATACTATCATGGAAATATCGAATAGAGAAAATGTAAAGCAATTAAGACAAGAAGTGTCACTGTTAGAAGACTATAGAAAAGGGAATAGGTCAACAAAAATACTAAGAAAGATGTGATAAAAGCAATGTGCAATATTAGAACAGATCAGGATCTATCATGCACTATCGCAGATAAACTAAAAATTTCAGCACAGGTGGAAAAACTTAGAAGATACAAAGATAAATATAAGGGAAAAGTGCAAAATAAGCAGTTTATTGATGACCCAAAAAGGTTCTATAGAGAACTGGGGAATAAGGTAAAAGGAACCAAAAAAGAAATAGATATTTTGGAGAAGTATCTGAAGATCCTGTGGAAAATAACAAAGATGCTAAATGGATAGAAGAAGTAAAAGAAAGAATAAGAAGTTTAAAGTTACAGGATGTGAAATGGGATGAAGTAACAGCTAGAGAGATTGAAACAAAGTTAAGAAAAGCCTCTAATTGGAAAACCCCAGGCCCAGATGCAGTACTAACGTCTGGTTAAAAGTATTAACATCTTTGCACAAAGATTTAGCCACGAGTAGAATTATTTATACGCACACCCAGAACAGACATTTTTTCATGTGGGAGAAATGGACATATGTAGGTTTTGTAAAACTGAATTGGAAACAGTTGCACACCTCGTTGCTGGTTGCGACGTACTAATGGCAGAAGGACTTTATACTGAAAGGTATAATAATGTGGCCAGACTATTGCACTGGGGATTGTGCAAACATTATGGCATTGAAGTGGCTGAAAAACACTAGAAACGTGAGCCACAAAGTGTCATAGAAAAAGTCTACATCACTTGGGATCATCCATTACCAACAGTTCAAAAGATAGATGCTAGAAAACTGGATATAGTGGTCCAAGAAAAGAAGACAAGAGTAGCATTGATTATTGAAATTGCCACACCTAGTGACTACATTGTCTTGTGTACAGAGAGACAGAAAGTCATAAAAATATCAGGATCTGCAGGCAGAAACAAGAGCAATGTGGAAGGAAAATACCCAGACAGTTCCAGTAGTAGTAGGAGCAACGGGTCTTATAAAGAATTTACAGTCGTATTTAGATATGTTACCAATACATCTAACTCCATATGTACTGCAGGAGGCGTCATTATTGGGCACATTGCGGGTGCTACAAAGAGCACTACTGGCTGACATCAAAAGATTGAAACAGTACTAATTTCTTGAACTTTAATCATACATTGACTTAGAAATGGGGTCCATTCCTTTCATGGTATTAGAAACCCAAAAGACGTGGAGAAATTTTAAAAAAGCAAAAACTGGAATTCCCATAAAGGTACCTTACTAAAAGGATGCAACCTTAAAAAACATGTCCTACATGGGCCAACTCAAAGCCCTGTCACTGTCCTGTAGACTGCTAAGAGGTGACCTGTGTCTGGCATACAGCACATCCTCCGACCTATTACTGATGGATTTACTGCACATCAGCAAGTCCATTGACATCAGAAATACTCTATCTAGGGACCTAAACCTCTATTACAACATCAACAGAACGATTTGGAGGGGCAGGTATATTTCGCAGAGGATTCAGCTGCTGTGGAACAGACTTCCCATCCGTACAAAACAAAGTTCATCCTTATCCATTTTCAAGTACAACTTAGATCTATGGATGGGAAACAGAATATTTACTGTAGAACTGCCCTCTGTACTACTAATGGACTGATGCAGCTCCAGAAGGCTTTATTCCATGCATGGGTCCCTTAAATTATCTGCGGTATAATCCCAGTTATTCCCATTAAGGATGATATATGATTATCGACCATGGGATGGGTTAGGACAATCTATAACCAAATGGGATAGGTTATTTTGAGCACAAAAAGAGAAATTGGCTAGGCTCAAAATGTCATGCAATGGCAGTTAGTCTAATACTTGCCTATGAACCTATAAGTAACTTGGTTTCTCCTTTTGCACTGGTCACTACTCATTGTTTGCAGCATATGTGTGTACTCTTATACTGCTACCAGGGCTGTGGCCACTAGTACTGTTTTAAGGAAGTTTGCATGGCTGCATTTGCAGAACCTTCTAGATGATAAAAATGAGATTGTAAATTCTTCCATGTATTCCATGTATCCAGAAGTGTTCAAAAAGTGTGATGAAAAGGGCAAGCTGATCCAAGGAATCCCTTAAGATTTTTCAGCACTTTTCCAAAGTGTCCAAGGGATTTTCTTTCTCCTCTTCCATTTGTGGTGGAAAACAGAATAAACAGTCATGGGAGTTCCAAAAAAAGTCCCTAATCTCCCAAAACCAAGGACAGTCCTATATGTCTGAATGACTGTTTGAGACCTCCTGACCCACTCCTACCCTGACCTCTTTTTCCTTCCAGAAACATTTCTCTTTGGCAACAGATTGCTTCAGACAAATGGGTTCTGAATTTCATTCATCAAAGTTACAGATGGCAATGGAAGGAAATTCCTACTTTCCAGTGGTCATTCCTCATCCTGCAGGTCATACTGTTTCCACCTGTTCCTCTGATGCTGCCCGAAGGACTGATGGGCTCCATTTCCTTCTTTCCAAGCGGGGAAGGCTTTTATTCAAAGATGTTCCAAGTGCTAAAGAAAGAAAATGCTTTAAGACCAGTTCTGGATTTTTTTTTCCTAAACCTGTTTGTGCTGGTGCTCTAATTCTAAATGATGTCGCCTTACAACCTTTTACCTGCTCTTCCTCTTTCAGGCTTCTTGGTAACACTAGACTTTTATAAGACGCTTACCACATCCCTGTTCATCCAAAATTCAGATGTTTAAGGTTTTGTATGTCTGGATCACATTATCAATTCTGTGCCTTAACCTTTGGGCTATCCACTGCACCAAGAGTGTTCACAAAGTGTTTAGCTCCAGTTATAACTTATTGCGGGCTTCAGGGTATACACTTTTTTCCATATTTAGACCACTTGCTCCTTTTTCAAAGTGTCGGGAATCTCTCTCTCTCTCTCTCTCTCTCTCTCTCTTAACACCTCAGTTCAAGAAGGCTTTTCTTACACACACACACACACACACACACACACACACACACACACACACACACACAGACACACACACTTTTACATCTGCTTCTAAGGTTTTTCCACTTGATTCTCATGATACCTGGCAAGACTCCACATGAGAAAGATAAAGTGGTATCTGAAATCTGTTTAGTCCCAGCATCAACACCCATTTAATGCAATCTGTATTTACAGTACAAATTTTATAATGCAGTTTCATTGAATACATAGCATAATGTACGTTCTTTTATATGCGCTACTATCGTAGCAAACTTTGAACAATACTCACAGAAAGAAACTTGCCTCCTGCTATGATCAAATGGCTACATTTGACACCAATCTCCCTCATAGGACCCACCATTGTCATAGTTTGAAGTAATTAAACTGGCTTGAACTACACAACTACCAAACATAAATTCATAACTAACTACAGCACACACATATTCATCATCCAAAAAAATGCCCTGCACTACAAAACTTATTACTGCCCTACTGTCCAGCAAGGAACCTCCGCTCTAGTAACAGATTCATATTACTTACAAATAGTCAAATAATGTTGCAGGAGACTCTCTGTACTCCCAATATGTTGGTAAATTCTGGAGTAATATCCCCATACAAGTAAAACTCTGACAAACTCAATAGTTTTAAACCACTGCTTAAACAACATCTTAACTAATACTGTTCCTGCACATGCTCATCATAATATTAACATTGTGTTCACTGTATGATACTGTACTTAAACAGAATACTCTCAACCTCTCAATGAAATGACCAAACAATTTTTATACATAACTGTTAACCTGTGCAGTCCACTAAATTCCATGTGGGCTCTCTTTGGTAACTTCCACCTCTGTAAAATCTTAGAATGTGTAGGTGTAACTACTGTTTGTGTATAAATCTAAATAGAAATGTAACTATTCTGTGTTTAACTGGAACTTAGTATAGTGCAATACAAGCAAATGGAGCTTTTCTCCTCTGGACCTCCGCTGAAAATTGGTATCACCCAGTTGGACTTTCCTGGTTAACAAAGACAAATAAGTAAAATAAATAATAGCTTAATAAAAATGCATATTTATATTCACAAACAAATTTACAAGCCTCTTACAGAGACTTTACAGATGTAGTTTAGAGCCAAGAATAGTGGTGTATAAGATAAGTAGGAGTAATTTTAAAACATATTGTAAAGTTGGGTTTTAGAGGAGATATGCAAGTTGAGTGTTAAGAGTGCTAGGGATGGAATAGTAAATTTGTTATGCTAACTAGAGATGGGTATATTAGTTTAAGAAGTACAGTAAAGCAAGTTATTAGAAGTGGGTAAGCAGGTTAAGTGATTTAGTCCTTTAAAGTGAGGTGTAAGAAAGTTGATGAAGGGTGTTCTAGAGCTATGTCCCAGATGAGGAACAAAGACAAGTCCAGGAGGTTGAGAGGAAATCTTTTAGTAATGTTTTAAAAAGATGGTGGTGTGTAATACACCTGATGTAGGAATTGTATTCCAAGTTGTAGATACATTATTGGAATAAATACTGCCCCCAGCAGCCCTTTGTGGTTTGTAGATGGTAAACAGTTTATTTGACTAAAGGGATGACTTGGAAGATGGTGTTGGAGTAGGGGTATAATTGCTGGGCTGGTGGATGGGGGTATGGATGATTTTATGGGTTAAGGTGAGCCGAGTACAAGATAAATGTTGAGGAAGCTTGGTGTTTTTAATGTGATAAGTGAATTTATAGTTAGCTGACTTGCACATTTCACATTGGACTCTATGCATGCTGGGCTTTTGGTACTATGTCAGTGTTTCAGTACCCCCCCCCCCCCAAAAAAACAAAAACAAACAATCTTTAAGAAAGAAACAAGAACATGTTAGCATTTGTATATCTAGATGCACACACATACGGATCAGTTTGGATCTGTAGTGACTGGGTGCATAATGTTTCGTCTTTGTGACTTTTTTTTTATGGACTGGTGAAAAGCTGGTATAGTTTCACCTTCTGGTCACAGTATAGTGTGGATTGTGGAATATTCCCTTTCCCTACTGTAATGCAATCTTGGAGTTGTACAAGTAAATAATTGGGTACGGGGGAAGAAGGGGGCTTGCCCAACTACAAAAATTTTTTTTTAGCTCCCTTTAGGTTTAATGTATTTTGGTTTTGATGGTTTCTGCTTCAGTCATTTCCTGATTGAAGCTGTCAGGCTCCCATATATCTACTTATACATAGGTGTGTGTGTGTGTGTGTGTGTGTGTGTGTGTGTGTGTGTGTGTGTGTGTGTGTGTGTGTGTAATACGTACACACACACAATTATGTGCGAGAAAAACGGTTTGGCATCGTAACTGTTTATATGGAATTCCTGTACTGGCTGGTAAGTAAAGGTGACAGTAAGCTTTTGTTTTAGTAATTTTATTTAGCTATGTATGTGACTGCTACAGGTAACACTACAGAGAAGCAAATAATGTGAAAATAAGTAAGTTAACTGATATAACTCAGGGGTAGTACAGTGGTGCAACAGTTAACATTTCACCCTCTTCGCACTTGCTTCTCTAGTACAGTTACTAGTCTAGATGCCTTATGGAGTTTGCATTTTCTCCATATGCTCTTATAATTTTCTGTGGGTGCTTTCCCATCCTGAATACATTCAGGTAGGTGAACTGGTGACCTTGCGTGGTTGCAGTTGTGTAGGGGTTAGCATTGCCACCTCAGAGCAAGAGTTTCTCCAGTTCGATTCTCAGCTGGGGTGCCTTCTGTGCGGAGTCTGCATGTCTTCCCTGTGGTCGCATGGGTTTCCTCCAGATACTCCGGTTTCCTTCCACATCCCAAAGACATGCTGTAGGTGGATTGGGCACTCTAAATTGGCCCAGTGTGTGTGTTTGTGTGTCTTCTGTGGAAGATTGGGTGCCGGGCTGACAACTTGACACAGTAAACCTCCACTGCCAATTGTTCTGCGGACCATTGTTCCACTGTGGTGACCCCTGACTGGGAAAAGCAGAAAGAAGAAGGTGTTGATGATCTAATTCACTCATGGGTATACATGCAGGTTGGTGGATGTGTGAAATGTCTGTGAAGGCCCATTCTCTGTGTTACGCTCTGTGATTGTTGGAACAGGCTGTGCCTCTCCCGGATTCTATACTGTCTGTTGACAAACAATGAATGAATGGTTAAGCACATTTTCTTTTGCACAGTTTTTAATATAATTTGATCTGATGTTGTTAATCTTCACCTAATCCTTGACTGTGGGTTTGGGTCCAGCCCTCAGAACTGACTCGGCCATATTTTCAGCTTGCGCTCCCCAAACTCTCAAGCCAAGCACTGCCCACAATGCTTCTCAGAGATTACCTCCGATCTCATTTGCCACTTCGCAAACTAGATGTGTTCGTTCCATCTCTCGAGCTTTGGCAGTTAATTGTAAGTGTTAACATTTTTTACTTTAAACTCTTTATCTAACTATCCCTTTATTAGTACTTCTACCTGCTCCTCGTTCTTCTAATATTTCCATCTTTATTTTAACTGCCGGTAATCTTTCCCTCATGTAGTACCTTTCTGGTGTTTCTTATTACCATAGTTGGTATTATTGTCCTCTTTTCCTCCTTAAAAAAAATCTAAAAAATCTTTCCTTCTCTGTTTCTTTTCATGCCGATAATGGGGGACTTGAAACAATCTCCCTCAAAACCTTCTAAGGGCACCTCAGGATTCAAGAGGTGTAAAATACCCAATTCAGATGGGCACACTTTGTATTTTATTCCCTTGGCAAGATTCACTTGCAGGAATAGTGTGCGATTTGATGGGTTCTCCTGTCGTACGTTAATGGAGAGGAAGAACAAGCTTATCCTAAAAGGACTTCTAAAATCTCCCTTCAAGGCCATTTCTGGTTCCAGAGAGAAAACTGGTGAAGCAGGAACTTCTTCCTTCCACGGATCAAAGAAAAGATCTTCCTCTGTTCAGAGTTCTTCGGAACCGACTAAAAAAATGCCAAAAATTTCCTCTGTACCGAAAAGTTCATATGCACCGGGCGGGAGACCTGTCTACACCAACAAAATTGACTTCGGAGCAGACGGCTGCCTCTACATAGGTATCAACAGAGCACCCGGTACTGAAGATACTGGAAATGCCTGCACTCCCACGAACTACTTATTCTCCTTCTGTGGACCCATTCAAAGATACCTCATTTAGGGAAGTAAGACCACCTACATCTTCCTCCACGTCATCAGTGAGGTTTGCTAAGAGTCTTTCGGAACTTGACATTATGAGGTTAGTGGACCAGCTACTTGTGGTGAGAGGATTGCCTTAGATTCCGAGCTCGTCCAGCGTCAAGACTGTATGCCCAATGACATCTTCGTACACTCCTCCTCCAGCTCTCCCAGAGCCTTTGGAGCCTTCCATCCCGACACTTCCGACTGTGACTGACTCTGTTCTGATAGCGTGTTCGTCTTCAGTTCCGATGACTGCCTTGAGTATCTCCGAGCCTTCAGCACAGGAGACCTCCCAGGGTCGGGACACTCTGGTCGGCTTTGAGATGCTCGGTACTTTTTTGGTTCCTTCAGACCCTTCTATGCCTCTCTGAGCTTCGGCCCTTGTAGTTCAGACCCAGGCCCCTGGTCTGGGGGTGGTCTTCTCAGTGCGGGGTGTGACCCTGGTTCCTAAGCAGTCCATTTTGGCTCTGGGCTCCCATCCGTATGGGGGGGGGACCTGCCTTACGGATTATGGAGAAGGCTTTATCCCTTGCGGATTCTCAGTCCTTGCCATCCCTGTCGGGACAGATCTCTTCTTCCTCTCGACCTGAGCTACCATTGACCTCAGCCCCTGAACAAGAGGGCACAAAAGTCCCAGGTGACTCCCACCTTAGTGGTCTCCTCTTTGGAAACTTCCTCTGAGCATCCCCCTGAGGAAGTCCCTGTGAAGAGGAAGTGCAACAGGAAGCACCTGAACTGCCTGGAAGAGTCTTGTACCAAAGATACTGATTTTGATGAAGTCGTAGGTTCCCCCAGGTCACCCCTTGATGATGTTTCCTTCGAGGACAGCCTGGAAATCTTGAAACAGAGGGGTGACTGGTCCTCCACCCAGCCTTCCTCAGAGGAATCCGTATACCTGTAGGCTTTTCATGCTCAGCTTTCCACTTCTTGGATCTCTCCACCCGCTGACGCTCTCATCAAGCTGATTACTTAGCGGGTGGATAAGTTGCCTGACTCCATTGAGCCAGTAGCTAAGAGACCTGACCTTGTACTGTCTGCACCAAAAGAAGAATCACACTGGTCTAAGGGAATTCCTGTTGAAGCCATGTTAGTAGTAGTTGCCACCAAGAGAGTACTCGCAGAAGAGAGTCCTACTATCCATCCTCCTAGCATGGAGTCTAGGATGTTGGATAGATTTGGGAAGCATGTTTATGCTTCAACGACCTTCGCTCTGAGGTCCTTAAATTATATGGCACATTTCACCATATTACAAAGGGATTTGATTAAAGAACTTTCATATACTCTCTCAGGAGCAATAGCTGAATAAGTCCATGACAAAGTTTCCTCTCAGCTTGCAACCTTAGAGTCTATTTCCAGCTTGTCCATGAGGCTCACAGCACATGCAGCTGAAGGGCCGACCAGACCAGCAGGTTCAGGGTTAGCTATTAGAAGGCACTCCTGGATGCACTTGTGCGACTTTGCGGAGCCATTTAAAGTGTCGTTCGTCAATGCTGCTTTTGACGGATCTACGCTTTTTGGCCCAAAGGTTTAAGATATTCTAACCAGAAGTGAACAAGATGGTAAGACCTTATCTGCCATTGGCATATATTTCTCCACCTCTCAGAGGCCTTACTGAGGGAACCAAAGGAGTGGGAGACTATGGTTTAGAAAATCCAAGGGTTCTTCCATGACTCATGAGATAAGGACTTCCCCCGGGGCAGAGGGGGAAGCAACGGAAGACGCCACGCTAGGGGCAGAAATGGATTGCAGAACTGGGGTACAGGGAATCCTTCTCTGGCACCTCCAATTAGCATCCCTGAACGGATGCCAGATTGCCTTCCTCTGGAGGTAGTCGGGGGATGATTATCCCTGCACCTACCAGCCTGGCAGTCAGTAGATTCAGACAAATGGGTGCTGGGAATAATATCCAGAGGCTACTGCATGCCACTTTCTGTATCCCCCAAATGTCAGAAAAAACTCCCAGATTTTCCACCCAATCAAAGGGAATCCGCAATCTTAGAAATTCAAAAACTGCTTGAAAAAGGAGTTATCCAGAAAGTCCCACCAGACCAAACAGGATCTGGGGTTTACCCAAAGATTCTTTTTGGTGCCCAAAAAAACAGGGGACTTGAGACCCATTTTGAATCTCAGCCGATTAAACAAGGCAGTTCAGCAAACCAAATTCCAGATGGTCTCAGTTCAAGCCATACTTCCTTTTTTGGAAAAAGGTGACTGGATATACTCTGTAGACCTCAAAGATGCTTATTACCATATAAAAATGGAAAAAAGCTCTATGCTTTGGCCAGGAGCCAGTCATTACTAGTTCAGAGCACTGCCCTTTGGACTCACCACAGTCCCCAGGGTTTTTATGAAATGCGTGGCAGTGGTTGCAGCTCATCTGAGACTACAAGGTCTTAGTCTTCCCATACCTCGAAGACTGGCTCCTCACTGCTACCACCAGGTGTCACTTAGAACATGAAAGAGATTACACCATGAACGTCTGCAAATCTGTACACATTTCAATAAATTTCAAAAAATCCAGTCTGCAGCCTTCTTAGCATTTGGATTTCATAGGTGCTCATCTAAACACGGTCTTGGGAATAGCTTCTTTTCCTCCCGAGAGACTGCAAAGTATCAGGGCCCTAGTTAGACAAATACTCCAAAGCAACAGAGTCCCAGCAAGGCTTATCCGACAAATTTTAGGTTCAGTGGCAGCTTCAATCACTCTGGTTCCTCTAGCGAGGTTCCACATGTGAATACTACAGTGACTACTAGCAACACTATGGTGTCTCATTCGCCAACCATTGTCTTATTTAGTGGTGATCACCAACTATTGCAAACAGGACCTAAAATGGTGGCTTCACTCCAACCAAATTCTTTTTGGCTGACCATTCATCCTTCCCCAGGTCCAAGCCATAGTGACCATGGATGCTTCCCGGGTAAGGGGGGGGGCATTATCTGGGAAAGACAGTCCAAGGCACATGGTCCCATTTGGAGGCCAATTTCCACATCAACGTTCTAGAAATGAGGGCAGTGTTGTTAGTGTTGCAAGCATTCCAGGATGCCCTCCCTGTAGGGACAGTTGCAATTCAGACAGGCAACATGTCAGTAGTCTGGTACATCAAAAAACAAGGGGAACCAAATCTTATCCACTATGATGAGAGGCACTCAGAGTTTGGCAATGGGCAATTTCTTCCAATTGCTTTCTGATAGCAGTGCACATTCCGGGAAGTTACAATGTGATAGCGGACAAATTGAGCAGGACAATTCTGATGCCTCACGAGTGGTCTCAGAACCCTGTAGTGGCAGACAGGATTTTTCACCATTGGGGCCAACCTTGCTGCGACCTATTTGCTTCTCCCCTAAACAACAAGTGCAGAAGTTACTTTGCCCTAATCCCCCCTCTGGGAAGTCACCCAGAGACGTTTTTCTCCACCGTTGGCCTCCCTGTCTGCTATATGCCTTTCTCCCAATTCCTCTAATTTCACAATTCCTAAAGAAAGCCAAAAAGACTAATTCTATAATCCTCATTGCCCCATTCTTGCCTCAACAAGTTTGGTTTCCCTTCCTCTGGCCTCATCTGTTACAGAAACCATGGATCCTGGACCCAGTTCCAGATCTACTCATTCATCCAGATGGCATGGTTCACCCCAGACTTCGACACCTCAAGCTGACTGTATGGCTTCTCCAGTTCCCATGATTGCCAGGCATCCCTCCCTTTCTTCCCCTGTTTCACCGTATTATCATTGCACACCACAAACCCACTACTTAACTGTACCAGTGCAAGTGGAAAAAAATTACCAAATGGGCTGTGAACAAAGGCCTTGACCCCTTTACTGCTCCTATCCACATTCCGGGAAGTTCCAGCATGTCTTAGATTTCCTTAACTCTCTCTTTCAATCTGGTTCTTCTGCATCTGCAATAAAGGTCCATTTAGCAGCAATTTCAGATTTCCATTCAAGTTTGAATAATGCTCCTATAATGTCTCTCAAACTTTGTAAAGCCTTGTTAAAGGGTTTTTCTTACTAAAACTCTGTTACAAAGAACCAGTTCCACCATGGGATCCAACTATCGTTCTTCAAGCTCTAACCAAGACTCCCTTTGGATCTTCAGCATCTTGTCATCTCAAATATTGATCATGGAAGACTGCCTTTTTAGTAGCAATTACATCTGCAAGAAGGGTTTCGAATTGCAAGTGCAAGCCCTGTCCTGCAAATTGCTGTATCTGATCTTTCATAAAGACAGAGTGGCACTAAGAACAAACCCCTCCTTTCTGCCCAAAGTAATCTCTGAATCCAATATTAATCAGTCATTGCAATTACCTACTTTTTTCCCAAAATTTTCTAACAAAGGAGAACATGCACTTAATTTACTAGACGTGCACAGACAGTTGTTTTGATCTTCACAGAACAAAAGAATTCCGAAAATCAGATCGGTTATTTGTAGCCTTTTCACCTCTGTGCATGGGCTATTCACTTACTAAGATTACTTGAGCTAAATGGCTGAGAGACTGCATCACATTCATTTGTCAATCTCAAGGTCTTCAAATCCCCAAAACAGTTCAAGCCCATTCAACAAGAGCTATTGCATTGCAATATCACAATTTTTCATGCCAGAGCATCACTAGATGACATCTGTGCAGCAGCTACATGGTCTTCTCATTATACCTTCATTGCCTATTATAAATTAGACCAGGTGTCGAGCATCCTTTGGCTCTGTGGTGCTTTGGTTTAGTCTTCCATGAGACCTCCCAAGGCTAAAAGTAGCTGGGGATTCTGCCACACCATCCAGGATTAGGTGAAGATTAACAACAGCAGATAAAGAAGTTGTGTCTTACCATAACGTTCCATCTGTGTTGTTCATCTTCACCAATCCTTGGCATACCCACCTTCCCCCATCCTAAGACTCTTAGTAGACCTCTCTAGTCCTGATCTAGTTTCTCATTAAGAACTTTTAGATGGTCTCGTCTCTACAGCATTTATATTTTGGAGGGGGCCATTTTATATTTCTTTCAGACAGCAAGTTCTAGAATGTGTATTGACCTGAATTTTATAAATGGAAGAATGAAAAGTTGTGGAAAGAATGCAGTTATCACCAGACTGTCATGAAAAATAAAAACATTTGCAACTCCAGACTGATGCTTTCATGTCAGAAGTTGGAGAAGTTACAGAAGCGGTGTGTTGCTTAAGAGTTTGAAAAACGTTGGAGTGTTATGCTTAATATGGGTAGGGGTGGAGTGTTGTAGAATTCAAAACAGAAAGTCAAGATAATAATTTGCATATTCAATTATTTTTAAAGTTGCATACGCAAGACTGCACATTTGTTGTTGGCTACTCAAGTGCTGCGCTTTCTGTGGAGAATTAGGCCACCTGGACTTGCAGTGTATGTACAAATGTGTGAGAATTGTGGAAAGAGAAGTCATGCCAGGTTCACGCCTGCACAGAAGTTATAAATGTGAGAAGGAAAAGGATCACTGCTGGTTTGACAATCAACAATAATAAAAAAAAATACATCGATATATATATATATACACACACACACACACACACACACACACACACACAAAGAAAGCTGCAATGTAAATTTGAAAAACACAAATGAAGAGGCAGAGTAAAGATGAGAAACAGAGGAAGGACAATGGGAGAGAGAATCGTATACCACTAAATAAGGAGAGTGCAACACCAGATGCAGTGACATTCAGTCATGGCCGTATTTCTTCTTGCAGTTGTAGAGTGTAATGTACTTGTTCGGTAGCTATCTCTTATCCAGCCTACAGACATGCCTGTGTATCATAATCTGTCAGCTACAACACTGTTTGTGTCTGATAGTTACGTACGGTCATCATAAGCAACTTTCTCGTCCTGCAGGTTCTCTTCTGCAACTCCTTCCACTTACCAGTTTTGGAGATTTCCACAGGACTGTCCTGTCATGCTGCAGCAAAATTATCGGGTGTTAGTCCAGACTATGAACTCCATCTCCACATTAGTAGAAATGGGGACTAAGTCTGCACCACACAGTTTTGTTTTTTTGCCCTGGCAGAACTCTGTACGTTCTTGGGGTCTTCTTAAATATATTGGAAACTTGGGGGGGGGATAAAAACTACAGAGCAGTGACATTAAATACAGTCGCTTGCATTTTTTCAGTATGCCATATTTTGTTGAACAGGATAGCTTAACAAATTCCCAGCAATATTTTTTTTCATAAACCGCAGGCTACATTAAAGTGTCTTTTTTTTTTTTAGCTTTATCAACTAATTGATATGGACAAATATTTTTTTTAACAGTGGCATATTATAATTCTGGTATTGACTGTTGAAACTAACTGGAAGAACACAAGAACACCAAACTTCAAAGACCACAACCTTGCGGTAACAGCTGAAAGATAAATTCAGGCCAAAACGAGACTGGAGTTAAACCAGAGTTCTGATGAAGTTTCTTCTTATAAGAAACAAAATTGCTTAACTGTCTCGAATCGTCTTGGAAGTAATTTTGAATAAAGTTTTGGTGGTTTAACTATGGCTTATTTTTTGGCCTGAATTTATCCTTCAGCTGTTCCCACAAGGTTGTGGACTTAGTTTTAGCCCCAAAACTCCATATTTTGCACTTCAGTGACCTATGCCTTGAGGGTGCTGAACTACCTGGCACATGTTACATACTTCCAGAGAAATCTCACCAAGAAGCTGTCCAAATCTCTCTCGGGGTCCCTATCTGCTGAGGAGAAAAACTCTGATTTGCAGTTGGCTACCTTCCAGTCCTTGTCTGATGTCTTGATGCTACCCTTCCATTCCTTGTCTGATGTCTTGATGCATCTCATTTCCAGTGCCACAGAAGGTGTATTTAAGGCTGCAGAAATTGAAATAACTGTTAGGAGACATGCTTGGATGCACCTTTGCAGTTTTGTGGAGCATTTTAAGATGTCCTCCATCAACACATTTCTCGATCCAAAAGTAAAAGAAAAGCTGTCAAGGAATGAAAATGATGGTAAGACCCTGTGCACCATTGGAATCCATTTTTCAGGATCCCTTATCTGAGAGGCCGTATCCGCACTCCTGAAAGTTTGAATGACTGGCACTGTCCAGAGGCATTTACGAGGGGGGAGCATTTGTCTGTGCACCCATCAGCCTGGATGTCCTTCACTAAGATGTCTAGGTGCAGAGGATAGTAACCAGTGGGAATTCCACCCCCCCCCCCCCATGTTTAAAGAAACTTCCCAGTGCTCCACCCTCACAAAAGGAAGCAGCTGCTTCTAAGAAATCAAGTCATCCAAGAGGTCCCACCAGACCATTGAGAGTCTGGAATTTACTCGAGATTCTTTTTAGTGGCAAATAAGAACAGGGACCTAATGACAATCTTGGACCTAAGGCGGCTCAACAAGTTTGTGAAACAATTGAAATTCTGGATGGTCACAGTACAGTCCCACCCTTCCATTACTAAGGAAGCTGGATGTGGTTGATCGACATTCAGGATGCGTACTGCCATATAGAGATGGACAGGTGCTCTAGGAGGTTTCTTCACTTCCGACTGGGGAGCAGTCATTTCGAATTCAGAGTCCTGCCTTTTAATCTTGTCACATTGCCTGGGTGTTCACCAAGTACATGGCAGTGGTTGCTGCTCATCTCAGACTTTAAGGTTCTAGGTGTTTCCTTATCTGAACAACTCGCTCTTCTCCGCTTCCTCCAGGAATCTCCTTATTCATTCCAGGGTTTCCTTTCTCCATTCTTGTTTGACTGTAGGCATTATGGTGAAGATAACAAAGTCCAAGATTCAACCCACTCAGACCTTACAATTTATTAGAGCACTTTCTCAAGCAGCCAGAATTTTTGCACTTCACAAATGTTCTTCATGTTTCACTGTTGCAGTATTTACATTTGGGTAATCTGCTGGCAGGTTGCTCTCAGTCGGCCTGATTAACAAAGTCTTGGGTCCTGAGTCGGTTGCTGTTCCTTCTTCCATGATGTCAGGCAGTCAGGGGTATAAAACATGCAGCCGATGCCATTACATCAGTCTTTCTTGCCGCGCAGTGCCCGAAGCAGAGCAGTTCGCAAGTGTCTGTTGGCCAACTCCTGAAATTTTTGTTTTCGAGTTTCAGAACCGAAGTCTTCAACTAAAAGCTAAGTACCCTGTTGAGCAAACTTTTTCTTGCTCCTTACCGATGTCCGTAAAAGTTAATAATTGCATTACTTGTGGGAAGCAAATACCTCATAAGGATTTTCATTTGTACTGTATTCCTTGCCTAGGCCCTGACCACGACGTACTTTGCTGTCAGTTTTGTGCTTTATTTAATCAGCGCACTATCCTTCGTCAGTACATTTTCGCTTCTAAATATTTTGGTTCTCGGTTTAATTATCCAGAAATCACATTGGTCAGCCGTCCGACTACCAGAATACCGAAAAAATGCAAAGAAAAAGACAGGCCGTTGAGGTCCAAAACTGCCGACGACGCTTCTCCTAAGCCAGCCGCCAGTTCGCCGGTACTCAGTGAGGTGCTTTCGCAGCACCTAATACCCGCTACGTCTGATTTGCCGGCCTCTACTGAGACCCATTCAGAGTCCGGTATGCCGCGAGATGCTTCACATATGGAACCCGCGGATGTCTCTACCTTTGATGGGTCCGGAGCCGCTGAGCAGGCATCGGCTTCTGAGAGTGTATTCAGGCCTACAGACTTGCATGTTAAACAGACTCCAACTTCAATACTAAGGCCTAAATCTCAATCTGTGTCTAAGAAACCGAAGCCCAGGCCACATGTTCAGGCCCCTATGCCTAAAAAACAGATTATCAAAATGGCTGAAGATTTAATTACTCTACTCTAATCGGGGATAGTCAACCCCCCCCCCCCCCCAAGAGGCCTAGGATTGAACTTGACTATGAATCTTCTGAACAGGACTCTGTTTCTTCTGACTCTTCTAATGATCTGGATTTGTCCATACCTACTTATGAGGACTCTGATGCAGAGGATTCCATTCCTTCTGCTTCTCCCCCTGAGGACTTTTCTTTTGGGGAAACTTTACATACCTTATGGGAACATTTCCACTGGGAAAGTCAGGATTTCTCTGAATCTAAAAAGAGACTTAGGGATTTTCTTCTTCTTCCTCAACATAGGCCTTTGGCTATGCCTCATGTCCTAGACATTGTTGATGATGTTTTTTACAGAATCTAGTATGGCTCCTGATTCTCTGCCTCCGGCTCCTTGTAAACCAGACAGGTACTACAGGGTTTCTGACTCCCACAAATTCCTTTTCAAAAATCTTATTGCAGATCCTGAAACCATTTCTCAGGGTCCCAAGGGCATTAAAGCCTCTACTGCTAAAAATCCTACCCCTTCTGATAGAGATTCCAGGGCGCTGGATAGATGGGGTAAGAAGGTTTACACTTCTGCAACCTTGGCAATCAGGGCTTTAAACTGTCAATTTCATATGCTTAAATACCAGCAGCATATTATGGGACTGCTTAAACAGAAAATGATGTTCATTTGACTGTGTGGAAAATTTACAGGATTTATTGCATTCAGCTGAACAAGTTGGAAAACATACTTTGCAATGTGGTTTTGATTCTTTGGAGGCCTCTTGCGGGGCTGCTGTAACTGGCTCTGTGCTAAGAAGGCATGCTTGACTCAAAGAGCAAACTCTGCCTGATCATGTTAAAGCAAAATTGTTGGATGCTCCTTTACAACAGAACCGTCTCTTTGGTAATAAGGCTGAAGACGTTTTAAAAAAGATGGAATATAAAGGTAAATCTATGCAAACTGTGAAAGATTTCTTACAAGTGCAACCTCCAAGATTTAGTAGGCACTGGCCTACTAAGAACTGGCCCTTTCCAGTTCCTTCGAGAGCCACTCAAGTCAAACCCAGACATTCCAAAGGCTCCAGGTTTCAGTCACAAGGGACTTTTAGAACAAAACAATGGGGTGCCTCCTCCAAATCTGG
The DNA here is from genome assembly GCF_019279795.1 of Protopterus annectens. Classification (NCBI taxonomy): domain Eukaryota; kingdom Metazoa; phylum Chordata; order Ceratodontiformes; family Protopteridae; genus Protopterus; species Protopterus annectens. Next base: position 1,612,929,642 of record NC_056728.1, read on the forward strand.
AAACAACAAGGCACCTCCCTATGGTTAGCAGTCTCAATGACTTCCCACTACACCTACCAAGCACTTACCTTTCAGACACCCCTTTGGGGGGAAAACTGGCACTTCATGTAAGAAACTGGCAACTTATAACCCAGGACAAATGGGTTTTAAATGTAGTATCCCAGGGATACAGATTTCATTTCCACACGTTGCCAATCCCAAATGGATGGCCAGACCTGCCCCCAAATCAGTGGGCAGAGGCCCAGAAACAAGTACTGTCTCTCATGAACATGGGAGCTATTCAACCAGTCCCAGAAGAGGAAAAGGGACAAGGTTTCTATTCAAGACTTTTCCTGGCACCCAGAAAAGACAAATCATGGCGTCCAGTTCTGGACTTATCTACTCTAAACACATTTCTGGACATTCCAAAATTCAAGATGCTGACTCTTCAACAGTTACTTCCTATGCTAGGCAAAGATGCCTAGTTGGTAACTCTAGACTTAAGAGACTTGCCTGCATATCCCAGTCGGAATTTTGCAGCAGATACCTCTGCTTCAAAGCAGGCTATTTGCATTACCAGTTCCCTGCACTGCCCTTTGACTTATCTACTGCTCCCAGGGTCTTCACAAAGTGCTTGGCTCCAGTAATTGCATTTTGCAGGCAAAGAAATATTCAAATATATCCATACCTGGACGATTGTCTAATTCAGGCAGAAAACAGGGACATTCGTCAAAAACATCTGGCGTTTGTAAAAAAAAAAAAAAGGTTCTAACTTGTCTAGGGTACACCATAAACGAAAAGAAATCACAACTGGTACCCTCTCAAAAAATTACATTCCTGGGTGCAAGCTTGAATACAACTGCCCAGATGGCGTACCTTACGCCAGAAAAGCAAATTCATTTGGTGACTTACTTCAAACAGGTGGCCACAAAAACCCTGCTATCTGCAAGGCTAATTCTGCAAGCCTTGGGGTTCATGGCCTCCTGCATTCTAATTCCATATGCAAGACTGCATATGAGGAAACTTCAGTGGTACTTAAGAGTTTATGGAGTCATCATTGTCACAGCCTGGAAACAATGATTCCTATCATACCTTGCCTGCAACTAGAGTTTCTATGGTGGGCAGAGGCCTGTCACCAAAACAAGGGACTGCCATTCACTCCACCCCCTGCCGCCAGAACCCTAACTACATACGCATCAGACTATGCTTGGGGGGCTCATCTGGCAGGGAAGTGCATTCAGGGCAAATGGAGCCCAAATCAAGTGCACCTTCATATCAATCAAAAAGAGATGCTAGCTGTACAGAATGCACTAACTGCCTTCAAGGACTACCTTCATCCAGGACAATTAATGATAAAGACAGACAACACCACAGTTATGTGGTACATAAACAAGCAGGGGGGTACACACTACTACCCCCTTTGCAGACTGCTATGGCATTGTGGAACACTGCTGTGACCTATCACATTCAACTACAAGCTCAATTCCTGCCAGGAAAGCTGAATACTCTGGCAGACGGACTAAGCAGAAATCTCATGGACCCACATGAATGGAAACTGGAACCACGGATTTTCAACATGTTGGCATGCAAATGGGGGAGTTCAGACATAGATCTTTTTGCCTCACCCCAGAACTATCAGTTGGACAAGTTTTGCACAAGAACTCATCACAAAAAAGCCTGGAAAGTGGATGCTCTATCATTCAGCTGGAAAAACCTATCAGTCTATGCCTTCCCCTCTCTGCCTCTGCTCTCCAAAGTTCTACTAAAAGTCAAACAGGACAAACCAAAAATTATTTTGATTGCTCCAGACTGGCCTTGCCAACACTGGTACCCACTCCTTTGCAGTGTGTCACACATTTCTCTGTGGCACCTGCCTCAGACACCTTCCTTTACTGTCTCAGCAGGAGAACCAAATTCTGCACCCTCAGTTCCAAACATTGAATCTTGCAGTTTAGCTAATCACTTAAATTCCCCCTTAGCATCCCTCAGCAAACCTGTGGTGGATGTCATTTTGGAGGCAAGAAGGCCTAGTACTAGAAAATCTTATGTGGACAAATGGAAAAGATTCTGTGCCTGGAATCAATCACAAGGGATAAGCACAACAGTGCCCAATATTCTTCATATTTTACAATATTTAACTGAGATGCTTCACAAGGGCCTGTCCTTTTCTTCCATAAAAATCCATGCCTCAGCCACTTCAGCTCATTACAACACAGAACCTCCCCTCTTCTCTCATCCTCTGCTAAAGCAGTATCTCAGAGGGGCCAAAAACTTAAGACCACCCAGGAGAGCTCCAACCCCTGCTTGGGACCTTAACATTGTATTAGAGAAACTCACTGTACCTCTTTTCGAGCCAGCTGCTACTGCAGACTTAAAATTTATTTCCTGGAAAACAGCTTTCCTTTTAGCAATCACTTCAGCTAGAAGGATATCTGAAGTACAGGCCCTTATGACAGTGGAGCCTTTCATCATCTTTCATGCGGACAGGGTGTCACTCAGGACCAATCCATCATTCATGACCAAGGTGGTATCCATTGTGGCTCTTAATCAGTCCATTCATTTGCCAACTTTCTTTCCCAATCCACAGAACAAGTGGGAGCGGATTCTGCATTCATTGGATGTACACAGACAACTTAGATTCTACTTGGACAGGACTAAATCACGAAGAAAATCTGAACAACTGCTGGTAGCATTTGCTGCAGGGGCGGAGGAGAAGGCTATTTAAATACAAACCATTTCTAAATGGATAAGCCATTGTATTCATTTCTGATGTCCTTCAAGGATGCATCTGCAGTCCTAACAAATGGGGTTGTCCTGTCGTCAGGCAGCCCTTCGGTCGGCCGGATTCCAAAGTCTGGGTCTGGCCTCGGCTGGTGTCTCACTTCACCCGACGTCATCTCTGCTGGTCTTCGGGTATAAAGGCATCAGCCGACGCCATTTTCCCCAGTCTTTTTTGCCGCGTGGCGCCCGAAGCAGAAGCTGTTCGCAAGTGCCGGTCGGTCAGATCCAGAGATTACTACTACCGAATACTACTTCGAAGACTTCTAAAAAGCTAAGTACCCCGTTGGGGACTCTTTCTTGCCTCAGCCGATGTCAGAAAAAGTAAATAACTGTTTAACTTGTGGGAAACAAATACCTCACAAAGATTTCCACTCTTACTGCTTACCTTGTTTAGGCCCAGACCACGACGTAGCAGCCTGTTTAGCCTGTGCTTCCTTCAACCGACGAACGCTTAGGCGTCGGTCGGAGTTTGCTGAACAGTTTTTTGGCTCAAATTTTGCGTACATTATGCCGTCGGATTCTCCGACTTCTAAAATTGTTAAAAAAACGCAAAGAAAAAGACCGACACTCGCGGTCCGCGGTTTCGGCCGAAACCACGGTTATGCAAACCGCGAGTGTCTCGGTTTCGGCCGAAACCGAGCAAACGGGTCTACTAATGTGGTTCCTATAGAATTATCAGACACCATCCCCTTGGATGTCTCTACCCCAGCACGTGGTGCTGCTAGGCCTCCTGCAGCCATGTCTATTAAGGCCTTTGCCAGGGCTAAAGCAGCCAAAACTGCTAAATCAGTGCCTGTTAAGCCCCCCCTCACACAGGCCCAGTTCCAGTTCTCAAATGCTTACTCTGGCAGAGGATCTCATCTCTTTAATTAGGGGATCCCAATCTCACCCAGACAGGGCCTCTCAGCCTCCAGAAAAGAGACCTAGAGCAGAGCCCCCAGAGCCAGTGTCCTCAGATGATTCTTCTGATGACTCGGACATTACAGACCATCCAGAGGCTCCTTTCTTTAGTTATGAAGATTCCGATGCTGAAGAATCTATTCCATCTGCCTCTCCACCAGAGGAATTTTCCTTTGGGGAAACCTTACATGCCATGAGAGAGCAATTCCAATGGCAGGGACAAGATTTCTCAGATTCAAGAAAAAGGCTTAGGACCTTTCTACACTTACCGCAACATAGGCCCTTAGCTATACCTCCAGTTCTGCCTGTTGTGGATGATGCATTTAATGATGTTTGCACTGCTCCTGATACTTTACCTCCAGCCCCTGCCAAACCAGATAGGTTTTACAGGGTACCGGACACTCATCACCACCTATACAAAGCCCCACTTGCAGATCCTGAGACTATCTCCCAGGGGCCTAAGGCAGTAGCTTCGACCTCAGCACCAAACCCTCTCCCCTCCCACAGGGAATCCAGGTCCTTAGAGAGATGGGGTAAAAAGTTTACACCTCTGCTACTCTCTCAGCTAGAGCTTTGAACTGTCAGTTTCATATGATCCAATACCAAGAGTTTATGCTTGATCAGTTAACTAAGAAACTGTCCTCTGATGACTCCTTAGATAAGAAATATGTTTTAGAAATGGTGAATAACATTCAGCAAGTTAGTAACCATTCTTTAAAATGTGGCTATGATGCACTGGAGGCTTCATTTAGATCAGCCATGACTGGCACAGTTATAAGAAGGCATGCATGGTTGAAAGAACAGGTCTTGCAGGATCATGTTAAAGCAAAGCTGTTAGATGCTCCTATGGATAAGGCCAGTCTATTTGGTTCTCCTGCTCAGCAAGTAATGAAGAAAATGGAAGAGAAGGCAAAATCTGTACAAACAGTTAAGGATTTCTTACAGGTTCAGCCCCCAAGGTTTAGCAGGAACTGGCCTTCCAAAAATTGGTCCTTTCCAGACTCCTCTAAATCTCAGAGAGGCAGGAATAGACGTTCCAGAGGCAGAAATCAATCCAGAGGAGGTGCCTACAGAGGACGCCAGTGGCAAGGCAATAACCAGCGAGGCACAGACACAACCACTGCCACTGCAACAGGACAATCACAGTGACTTGACTCTGACACCGCCTACCAGGGAACAAATAGCAGCACCCTTAGGTGGAAAGTTAGCCTTATTTTCGAAAAATTGCCACTATATCACAAAAGACAAGTGGATTTTGCAGACCATAGACCAAGGCTACAGGATTCACTTCCACACCTTACCAGTAAAAAGAGGAATGCCAAACCTACCTCCAAATCAGAAAACAGAAGCTCTAAAGCAGATAGCTCAATTAACAAAGATGAGAGCTGTGGAAAGAGTACCACCAACAGAACAGGGCAAAGGATTCTACTCCAGACTCTTCCTAGAACCAAGAAAAGAAAAGTTGGAGACCTATTCTCGACCTGTCCTTTAAACACATTCATCATTGTCCCAAAATTCAAAATGCTGACCCTACAGCAACTTCTTCCCATGCTGGGCAAGGAGTGTTGGCTGGTAACTCTAGATCTCAAGGAGGCATACCTGCACGTCCCCATACGACCAAATTGCAGAAGATACCTCAGATTTCTTGCAGGATCAGAGCATTATCAATTCTCAGCATTGCCCTTTGGCTTATCTACTGCACCCAGAGTATTCACAAAATGCCTGGCATCAGTAATCGCTCATTGCAGGCTACAGGGAATCCAAATTTATCCATACTTGGACGACTGCCTGATACAAGCGGACAACAAAAGCAAGCTGACAAAAGACTTACAAAGAGTCATTTGCTTACTACAAGCCCTGGGATACACAATCAATTTAAAAAAGTCAGGACTGATACCATCCCAAACAAGAACATTCTTGGGTGCGGAATTGGACACAGTAAAACAGATGGCATTCCTAACTGCAGAAAAACAAGAACAACTCCCTCTTTACTTCTTGGCATTAACAAAGCAGAACAAATTAACAGCAAGGAAAGTACTGCAGGCCTTGGGCTTCATGGCATCATGTATAATCCTGGTCCCCCATGCCAGACTGCATATGAGAAAGCTACAGTGGTACCTAAAGAATTTATGGTCTCAACACAGGCACAGCTTAGAAACCGAAATACCACTAATCCCATGCCTGAAACAAGAATTCCTATGGTGGGCTCAAGCATGCCAGTCAAACCCAGGCTTGCCCTTCCACAACTTTCAAGCAAGCCAAACCATCACAACGGACGCCTCAGACCTAGGTTGGGGGGCACACATGCTGGACAAATGCATACAAGGATTATGGACTCCAGACCAGCTGCACCTGCACATAAATCAAAAAGAAATGCTGGCTGTAAAACTAGCAATCCAGAATTTCAGACCATTCCTCAAAGAAGGCCATTTAATGATAAGGACAGACAACACCACAGTCATGTGGTACATCAACAAACAGGGAGGCACTCATTCATACCCCCTATGCAGGATGACTCTGGACCTTTGGAATATGGCTCTGAGCTACAACATCCAGTTACAGGCAATATTTGTACCGGGAAAAGAAAACATCCTAGCAGACATGTTAAGCAGAACTACCTCGGATGCTCACGAATGGATGCTACACCCGACATCTTCAAGGCCATCACAAAGAAATGGGGAATGCCACAAATAGACCTATTCGCATCCCCACTCAATCACCAGCTCAAGAAATTCTGCACAAGGACATACCACCCACTTGCATGGAAGGTGGACTCTCTATCCTTCAGTTGGAAAGGCCTGACAGCATATGCATTTCCACCTCTTCCTTCGATGCACAAGGTACTACTGAAAATCAAAGAGGAACATCCAAGGATAATTCTGATAGCTCCAAATTGGCCAAGACAACACTGGTATCCATTGCTGAGGAGCATGTCCCGGGGGAGAACGTGGACACTACCCCTGATGCCTTTGATGTTAACTCAGAACGACTACAACATCATGCATCCAAACCTAAAACTCTGCAACTGACTGCCTGGAACATTACATAACAGCAACTAACCCAGATTTATCCCAAAGGGTTAAAGACATTATCCTTGAGGCCCGCAGACCTTCAACTAGAAGGAACTATGCAGGAAAATGGAAAAGGTTTGTCATTTGGAGTACTGAAAGAGGAAAAGATGTGTCAAAGATAGATATTGCTAACATCCTGGAGTACTTGGCAGAGCTTCTCCATACAGGCCTGTCCTATTCCTCCATCAAGATACATGCATCAGCTATTTCTGCAGAATACAGCTTGATCCCCTGTCTTCTCACATCCTCTACTCAGGCAGTTCCTCAGAGGAATCAAGAATGTAAAACCTCCTAGGAAACCACCATTACCAGCATGGGACTTGAACTTTGTGCTAGAAAAATTGACACTCCCTCCATTTGAATCAGCAGCAACAGCAGATCTTCAACACCTATCCTGGAAAACTGCTTTCCTACTGGCAATTACTTCAGCAAGAAGGGTTTTGGAACTACAGGCCTTAATGGCAGTACAACCCTTCCTAATCTTCCATCAAGATAGTGTCCATGAGAACTAATCCTACATTTATGCCTAAGGTGGTATCCAGAGTGTCTCTAAACCAGGCAATCCACCTACCTACCTTCTTTCCCAATCCACAGAACAGGGGGGAAAGACTACTGCATACCTTGGATGTACATAGACAGTTGCGCTACTACCTGGACAGAACCAAGGGCAATAGAAAAACTGACCAGCTTTTAGTAGCCTATGCAACAGGAAGGGAAGGAAAAGCAATTTCCAAACAGACAATCTCCAAGTGGATAGGAAATTGCATAAGATTCTGTTACTCCTACCATGGAAAGCAAATTCTACAGAACATAAGACCTCACTCTACAAGGGCTACAGCCACTACCACAGCTTTCTTACGAGGAGTGGCTACCAAGGACATTATTGAGGCGGCTACTTGGACCTCCGTGCATACATTTGCCAAGCATTACAACTTACCTCTATACTCTAGATCCCGAGTAGGGTTTGCCACTGCTGTATTGCAAGGGATCCTAACTACACCATAATTCTTCTTCCTCCTCCCCTAGTTTGGCTATGGTATTCTACCCATTTGTTAGGACTGCAGATGCATCCTTGAAGGACAGTACAGTTTTGTACCTACCATAAATGTAGATGTCCGAACAGGATAGCATCTGCAGTCAGGATTACCCACCCTCCTTCCCCTCTGTGGTACTCCTAGGGTATTTACCCTCCTAATAGCTAGCTAGGGGGGGATCTCTTATGGTGTATTTGTTTGTATATATGTACATACATGCTTATTTTTTGTGTTTGCCTACTATTTTTTTTGGAAACATTGGCATTTATCCAAAATTTAGTTTTCCAAGAGGGCAACTGGCATCTGGGGCAAGAAACACTGTGGAAAATGGCGTTGGCTGATACCTTTATACCTGAAGACCAGCAGAGATGACGTCGGGTGAAGTGCGACACCAGCCGAGGCCAGACCCAGACTTTGGAATCCGGCCGACCGAAGGGCTGCCTGACGACAGGACAACCCCATTTGTTAGGACTGCAGATGCTATCCTGTTCGGACATCTACATTTATGGTAGGTACAAAACTGTACTTTATAAGCACCATGGAAAACCCATCTCCCAGGGGATCAGATCTCATTCCACCAGGGCTGCATCTACTTCAGCAGCCTTTCTCAGAGGTGTTCCTACCAGGGATATTCTAGAAGCTGCTACCTGGAGTTCAGTTCATACTTCACCAAGCATTATCACTTACCTATTTTCTCTAAATCTAGAGCTGGCTTTGCCACTGCTGTTTTGCAGGGCCTTATAGCTGGTCCTAATGCTGTATAAATCCATCCTCCCAACCATAGCTTTGGGAATCTACCCAAATGTAAGGACTGCAACAGTGAAACACGAAGAACATAGTACAGTTGTGTACACTTACCATAAATGTAGATTTTCGAGTGTATTCACTGTTGCAGTCCTGGTTACCCTCCCTCCAGCCCCCTGTTTTTCTCTTACTATACCTCTACTTACTTTTACTATGCGTAAAAGCCTTTTAGGTGTATTTGCTTTTGTTTGGAGGTATATTTTTGTGTTTTTATATATATATTGCTCCTCATTTGGGGGGCACCTGACATCTGGGGCAAGAAAAACTGATGTAATGGCGTCGGCTGCATGTTTTATACCCCTGATGTCATGGAAGAAGGGACAGTAACCGACACAGGACCCAAGACTTTGTTAATCAGGCCGACTGAGGGCAACCTGCTAGCCGATTACCCAAATGTAATGACTGCAACAGTGAATACACTTGAACATCTACATTTATGGTACTTGTACACAACTGTGCTTTCTGTTGCGTCTAAAGCCAGCAGCAAGACTAATTTTTATGTTTTCTTAGTTCCATCCTTGTGCCTGTCTGTCTGATTCCTCTTGCCAGGTATTGCATGAGAATAATCAAGTGGACCCTGTCGGCCCAGTGGTCTTTCAGGCATTAAACCATGAATTTTCTGGGGTTTTTTTGTTTTTTTCTCTCAAAAGGATCTGCAAGTATCATATTCAGTGGTGACTGGAGTCATCTGTTGTCCTTCAAGAGCGCTTCTTTGTTCTTCCATCACCTCAGAACATGGTGACCATGGACACTTCCCTCTTACGAGGGGGCATTCTTGGGAACATTGTCCAAACCCATGTGCCTTAGACCAGAGGCTAGTCTTTTTCATCAGTATTTTAGAGATCAGAGCAGTCCCCCTAGCATTGCAGGCTTTCCAGGACACACTCCCCTCTGGTGTGATTTTGATTCAGTTGGACAACGTGTCTGTAGTGTGCTTCTCAGCACAGGGAAGCACATGATCCTACTGTTTATGTTCAGAGACCTTGACAGTGTAGCAGTGGGTGATGGCTTTTCACTGCTTTCTGATAGTTGCACACATTTTTGGGAATTCCATTGTTCTAGCAGACAGGTTAAGCAGGTCAGTCCTTCTCCCTCAATCCAGGAGTAGCAGATTGGATCTTCATCTGATTGGGTCAGCGTTGCTGCGATCTTTTTGCACCCCCCTACAACACCAAATTTAACAGGCATTTTGCCCTGATCCCCCAGCAATGGGAGTCACCAAGGACTTTCTGATCCACAGTTGGATCTCCAGACTCCTGTTAGCCTTTCTTGCTGTATCACTGATGCAGAAGTTCCTTCAAAAAGCTTTGGCAAGAAAGCCACAGTGCTCCTCATTGCTCCTGTTTGGCCTTGACAGGTGTGGTTTCCCCTTCCTCTGGTCTTAACTGGTTAACCTTCCGTGGGTGCTGGTCTTTGCACCAGATCTCCTATCTCACTCATGAGGGTTACCTCACCTGGACAGTCAAGCTCAAACTTAACCGCATGATTTCTCAAATTCCAGTGATGGCTAGGCAGTCCGGACTTTCTTCTCAAGTTCACATTTTGACCTCTTTTCCCAGAGTCATTTCACCAGGAAGTCTATAATAGTAAGTGGAAAAGATTGTATCTGGACTTCCAACAAAATGTTTTAGCCATTTTCTACCCTCTCTTCCAGCCATTTTCAATTTTATAGCATCTCTGATGTTCATCGTGCATACAGCTGCAGTCATTACAGATGGGTTATCCTGCCATCAGGCGGGTCCTCGGTCGGCCGAATTCCAAAGTCTAGGTCCGGCGTCGGTTGTCGTCGCTTCTTCCCTGACGTCAGTGCGGCCGACGCCATTTTCTTCAGTCTTTCTTGCCGCGCGGTGCCCGAAGCAGAAACAGTTTGCAAGTGCCGGTCGGCCAGCTCCTGAGATTTACGAAAGTATTTCAGCCGAAGTCTTCTTGAAAGCTAAGTACCCCGTTGGGGAAACTTTTCTTGCCTCAGACCGATGTCAGACAAAGTTAATAATTGCATTTCATGTGGGAAGCAAATACCGCATAAGGATTTCCACTCTTTCTGTATACCTTGCTTAGGCCCAGACCACGACGTCTCGGCCTACCGTTTTTGTGCTAGATTCAACAAGCGCACTATTAAGCGCCGGGCGGAGTTCGCCCTTCATTATTTTGGCAATAAATTTAATTATATCATGTCGTCGGATACTCCGACTCCAGTTTTGAGCAAAAGACGCAAAGATAAGGACCGACATTCGAGGTCCGCACCGACTACTGAGACCACGCTTAGGCCGACTACCGGTTCTCCGGTCCCCAGCGAGGCGCCTATGAAGCCCCCGAGTACCGATGACATTACATTACCGGTGACTACAGTACCCGAGGACGCAGGCTCCTCGGTCCCCATTCCTACTGCAGATACCGACGCCACTCTTGGCGGGGAAACTCGGAATTTAGACAGGCCTGCCATTTCTCAAGGCGTCTTCAGGCCTTCCTCCTTCTCTATTAAATCTTTCACTAAATCTAAAGCAGCCATGAAAACCAAAAAACAGGGTCCTCAGACCTCCTCTCAAGGCCCCATGCCTAAAAAGCAGATGCTTAAAATGGCTGAGGATTTGATTACTTTTATCAGGGGTTCTCAACCCCCATCTGACAAAAGACCCAGATTAGAGGAAGACTACCCTTCCTCAGATCAAGCTTCTATTACCTCAGAACACTCTGAGGACCAGGATTATGCCTATTCCCCTTTCGAAGACTCTGATGCTGAGGAGTCTGAGGACTACTCTTTTGGGGAAACCCTGCATACATTGAGGGAACACTTTCACTGGGAAGGCCAAGATTACTCGGATTCCAAGAAAAGGCTCAGGGAATTTCTACTACTTCCCCAGCATAGGCCCCTGGCTATCCCTCCTGTTTTAGATATTCTGGATGATGTGTACACAGAAGCCAGCCTTAATCCAGATTCTTTACCTCCAGCTCCTGTTAAACCAGACAGGTATTACCGGGTTCCTGATTCTCACCAGTTCCTATATAAAAACCATACTGCTGACCCAGAAACTATTTCACAGGGTCCAAAGGGAATTAAGGCCTCTACTGCTAAAAACCCATTACCTTCAGAGAGAGATTCCAGAGCATTAGAAAAGTGGGGAAAAAAGGTGTATACCTCGGCCACTTTAACCATGAGGGCATTAAACTGTCAATTCCATATGTTAAAGTATCAACAGTTTTTGTTATCAGTTGAAAAGCAAAATGACACAACCAGATTTGAAAGAGTTGCAGGATTTGTTGCATGGTGCAGAGCAAGTGGGTAAGCATACCTTGCAGTGTGGTTTTGATGCCTTAGAGGCCTCATGTAGAGCTGCTGATGTTCATCGTGCATACAGCTGCAGTCATAACAGATGGGTTTTCCTGCCGTCAGGCGGGTCCTCGGTCGGCCGAATTCCAAAGTCTAGGTCCGGCGTCGGTTGTCGTCGCTTCTTCCCTGACGTCAGTTTGACAGAGGTATAAAAGAACCAGCCGATGCCATTTTCTTCAGTCTTTCTTGCCGCGCGGTGCCCGAAGCAGAAGCATTTCGCAAGTGCCGGTCGGCCAGCTCCTGAGATTACTAATATTTTGCAACCGAAGTCTTCTTTTCTTGCCTCAGACCGATGTCAGACAAAGTTAATAATTGCATTTCATGTGGGAAGCAAATACCTCATAAGGATTTTCATTCCCTCTGCATTCCTTGCTTAGGCCCAGACCACGACGTCTCGGCCTGTCATTTTTGTGCTACATTCAACAGACGCACCATTAAGCGTCGGGCGGAGTTCACCCAACACTATTTTGGCAAAAAATTTAATTACATTATGTCGTCTGATACTCCGACTCCAGTTTTGAGTAAAAGACGCAAAGATAAGGACCGACATACAAGGTCCGCGGCTTCTACCGACACCACGCCAAAGCCGACTACAGGTGGTCCGGTTCTCAGTGAGGCGCCTACGCAGCCCCTGAATACCGACGACACTTCATTGGCGGTGTCTACTGTACCCGAGTTCGCAGGCTCTTCGGCCCACACCCCGACTACCGATACCGAAGCCACTCTTGGAGGTGAAACTCAGAGTTTAGACAGGTCTGCCACCTCTCAAGGTGTCTTCAGGCCTTCCTCTTCTTTTTCCATCAAGGCTTTCACTAAGTCTAAAGCAGCCATGCATACAAAAAGACAAGCTCCACAGGGTCCTTCTCAAGACCCCATGCCTAAAAAGCAGATGCTCAAAATGGCTGAGGATTTGATTACTGTAATCAGGGGTTCTCAACCCCCCGCCCCCCCGGACAAAAGGCCCAGAGTGGAGGAAGAATACCCCTCCTCAGACCAGGCCTCCATTATTTCAGAGCATTCTGATGACCAGGAACATTCATACTCCCCTTTTGAAGATTCTGATGCAGAGGAGTCCATTCCCTCTGTCTCCCCCGCTGAGGATTACTCTTTTGGGGAAACCTTGCATACCTTGAGGGAACACTTCCACTGGGAAGGCCAAGAGTACTCAGACTCCAAGAAAAGGCTTAGGGATTTTCTCTTGCTCCCTCCAGCACAGGCCTCTGGCTATACCTCCTGTCTTAAACATTCTAGATGATGTGTATTCGGAGGCCTGCCTTAACCCAGACTCTTTACCTCCAGCCCCAGTCAAGTCTGACAGGTATTACCGGGTTCCTGACTTTCACCAATTCCTATACAAAAGCCATGCGGCTGACCCAGAAACTATCTCACAGGGCCCCAAGGGAATTAAGGCCTCCACTGCTAAAAATCCATTACCTTCAGAGAGAGATTCCAGAGCTGTAGAAAGGTGGGGGAAAAAGGTATACACCTCTGCACCTTAACCATGAGGGCATTAAACTGCCAGTTCCGTATGTTAAAGTACCAACAGTTTCTGTTATCACAGTTGAGCGGCAAAATGTCACAACCTGAACAACCAGACTTGAAGGAGTTGCAGGATTTGATGCATAGTGCAGAACAAGTCGGTAAACATACCTTGCAATGTGGTTTTGATGCTTTAGAGGCCTCATGTAGAGCTGCTTTTACAGGATCAGTCATACGTAGACATGCCTGGCTCAAAGAGCAAACCTTACCAGATCATGTCAAAGCGAAATTACTAGATGCCCCTCTGCAAAAAGATGTATTATTTGGTGTTAAAGCTGAGGAGGTATTAAAGAAAATGGAGGAAAAGGGTAAATCAATGCAAACAGTGAAAGATTTCCTACAGGTACAACCTCCAATAGACATTGGCCTTCCAAAAATTGGTCCTTTCCAGCCACGGACAGACCCCAAAGAGGTAGATACAGGCGCCCGAGGGGCAGAGGGCAATCTCAAGGATCGTTTAGAGGCAGACAATGGCAAACACCTACACAAAGAGGTGGTGAGGATAGTTCACAGCCATTCAGAAAGCAGACCCAATGACTTTCCCCTTTGCATGCCAAGCAAGGCTCAAATGGCAGCACCTTTAGGCGGAAAACTGGCATTATTTTTGAAAAATTGGCATATTGTCACAAAAGACAAATGGATCCTGGACATTATAGACAGAGGCTACAGATTCCATTTTCACACCCTTCCAAAAATGAGAGGCATGCCAAACCTGCCACACAATCAAAGGGCAGAGGCACAAAAACAAATTTCAGATCTCATGGACATGAAATCTATTCAAGAGGTACCGACACAAGAACAAGGTCAAGGTTTTTACTCCAGACTATTCTTGGTACCAAGGAAGGGAAAAGATTGGAGACCTATTTTGGACCTATCCATCCTAAACACATTTTTACTCGTGCCAAAATTCAAGATGCTCACATTACAGCAGCTTCTTCCCATGCTGGGCAAGGAGTCTTGGCTGGTAACATTGGACCTCAAGGAGGCATACCTGCATGTCCCAATCAGACAAGATTGCAGAAGATACCTCAGATTTCTTGCAGGTTCAACCCATTATCAATACTCTGCATTGCCCTTTGGCTTATCTACTGCGCCCAGAGTATTCACGAAATGCCTGGCATCAGTAATTGCCTACTGCAGATTTCAAGGGATACAAATATACCCATATTTGGACGACTGCCTGATCCAAGTGGACAGCAAGCACACACTTCTGAAACATCTGGCTTTTGTAATAATGTTGAATTCTCTGGGATACACAGTCAACAAAAAGAAATCAAGGCTAATACCCTTTCAAACAATAATTTTCCTGGGTGCCAACTTGGACACAAACACCCAGATGGCCTACCTCACGCCAGAGAAACAGGGGCAACTAACTCAATACTTCAGAAAACTAGCAAATTTCACCAGGCTGACTGCAAGGAAAATTCTGCAGGCTCTGGGATTCATGGCATCTTGCATCCTACTAATCCCTTGTGCAAAGCTGCATATGAGGAAACTTCAGTGGTACCTGAAAAACCTATGGTCTCAACACAGTCACAGTTTGGAAACAATAATACCACTGATTCCATGTCTTCAAAAGGAATTTCTGTGGTGGGCTCAAGCATGCCAAAGAAACACATTTCTCCCATTCTGCAAGCCTCAAGCAAATCAAGTCATCACAACAGACACCTCGGACTACGCCTGGGGGGCGCACATGACAGATCGGTGCATTCAGGGCAAATGGTCCCAAAAAGAAAAGCACCTACACATCAATCAAAAGGAAATGCTAGCAGTAATAAATACTATTATAGCTTTCAAAAACCTTCTGCATCCAGGTCAGCTATTGATAAGGACAGACAACACCACAGTAATGTGGTACATAAACCGGGAGGAACCCATTCATACCCTCTATGCAGGCTGGCCATGTCTCTTTGGAACATGGCTCTGGAATTACAAATTGAACTTCAAGCACAGTACTTGCCAGGCAAGGAAAACACGCTGGCAGACAACCTAAGCAGAAATATGACAGATCCACACGAATGGAAGTTGCATCCTCAAGTTTTTACAGAGATAATTCAAGCATGGGGAAGGCCAGACATAGATCTCTTTGCCTCCCACAAAAATCACCAATTGGCAAGATTCTGCACAAGGACCTTTCATCCACAGGCCTGGAGAGTGGACACACTCTCTTTCAGTTGGACAACAATGACAGTTTATGCCTTTCCACCTCTTACTCTGCTGCCCAAAGTTCTATTAAAAACCAGAGCAGACAGACCAAAGATGATTCTCATTGCTCCAGACTGGCCAAGACAACACTGGTACCCACTCCTGAGGAGCCTGACACATTCCCCACCATGGACCCTACCTCTAATGCCTCTTCTTCTGACTCAGCACAGCTTCAAAACTCTTCACAGTCAGCTGAAAACACTCAATCTGGCCGCATGGAAGATTCCTTAACTTTACAACAGACCTTACTCTCCAAGGAGGTGCAGGATGTCATTTTGGAGGCCAGAAGGCCTTCTACTAGAAAAGCTTACTCCGCAAAATGGAAACGGTTTTGTGCCTGGAATGAGAAAAAGGGTCAGAATCCTGGAATACTGAATTTACCTCAAATATTACAGTATCTAGCTGAGATGCTAAGCAGTGGACTTTCATTCTCCTCCATCAAAATCCATGCCTCAGCCATTTCTGCAGAATACAACACTGATCCTCCTTTATTCTCTCACCCCCTCTTAAGACAGTTCCTCAGAGGGGCTAAGAATATAAAACCCCCAAGGAAACAACCAATACCTGCTTGGGACTTCAATTTCATTTTAGAAAAACTGACCTTGCCTCCTTTTGAGCCAGCTGCCTCAACAGAACTGCAATATTTGTCCTGGAAAACAGCCTTCCTTCTGGCTATCACCTCAGCTCGCAGGGTATCGGAACTACAAGCCCTCATGGCTGTGCAGCCTTTCATCATTTTCCATCAGGACAGAGTTTCCTTACGAACCAATCTGTCCTTTATGCCAAAGGTGGTATCCAGGGTAGCTTTGGATCAGGCTATCCACTTACCTACCTTTTACCCTAATCCTCAAAACAAAGGGGAGAGACTACTACATTCCTTGGACATCCACAGACAGCTGCGTTATTATTTGGACAGAACAAAGCCTTTCAGAAAATCAGAGCAACTCTGTGTCCTATGCTACAGGAGCTCAAGGGAAGCCAATTTCCAAACAGACAATCTCAAAATGGATAGCCCACTGCATACGCTTTTGTTACTCTTTTCATGGTAAAACTGTACCTGCAGGCATCAGATCTCACTCCACAAGGGCCACAGCTACCTCTGAAGCTTTCCTCAGGGGGGTTCCTACCAAAGATATTTTGGAAGCAGCCACTTGGAGTTCTGTGCATACCTTCTCCAAGCACTATCACCTACCATTATACTCCAAATCTAGAGCAGGCTTTGCCACTGCAGTCTTGCAGGGCATCATGGCTCCTCCTAGTTCCACCTAGTGCCTACCACCCCTTTTTTAGCTTTGGGATTCTACCCATCTGTTATGACTGCAGCTGTATGCACGATGAACATAGTACAGTTTTGTACCTACCATAAATGTAGATGTTCGACTGCTAATACAGCTGCAGTCCAGGTTTCCCTCCCTCCTTCCCCTCTTGGGACAGGCCTAATGGCTAACACCTCCTCATATAACCTGATTGGGGTATTCATTTATGGTGTATTTGCTTGCAACTACTGTTTTTTGATTATATTGCATTGCATTATTACATAAATTTATGTATTGCCTTCCTTCTGGGGGCACCTGACATTTGGGCAAGAAAAACTGAAGAAAATGGCGTTGGCTGGTACTTTTATACCCCTGTCGCACTGACGTCAGGGAGGAAGCGACGACAACCGACGCCGGACCTAGACTTTGGAATTCGGCCGACCGAGGACCTGCCTGACGGCAGGAAAACCCATCTGTTATGACTGCAGCTGTATTAGCACTCGAACATCTACATTTATGGTAGGTACAAAACTGTACTTTACGGGGTCTGTTATACGTAGGCATGCTTGGCTCAAAGAGCAAACCCTACCAGATCATGTCAAGGCTAAATTATTAGATGCACCTCTTCAAAAGGATGTATTGTTTGGTGTTAAAGCTGAGGAGGTACTAAAGAAAATGGAGGAAAAAGCAAAATCAATGCAAATAGTGAAAGATTTCCTGCAGGTACAACCTCCACGTTTCAGCAGAAACTGGCCTTCAAAAAATTGGTCCTTTCCAGCCACGGACAGACCTCAAAGGGGCAGATACAGACGCCCAAAGGGTAGAGGACAACCTCAAGAATCTTACAGAGCCAGACAGTGGCAAGCCCCAACCCCAAGAGGTGGAGAAGATAGATCACATTAATTTAGAAAACAGACACAATGACTTCCCCCTACACCTGCCAAGCAAAGCTTTAATGGCAGCACCTTTGGGTGGAAAACTGGCATTATTCTCAAAAAATTGGCATATTGTTACAAAAGACAAATGGATTCTGGACATTATAGACAGAGGCTACAGGTTCCGCTTTCACACCCTTCCAAAAATGAGAGGCATGCCAAACCTGCCACAAAATCAAAGGGCAGAGGCACAAAAACAAATTTCTGCTCTCATGGACATGAAAGCCATTCAGCAGGTACCTGCAAAAGAACAAGGTCAAGGGTTTTATTCCAGACTATTCCTGGTACCAAGGAAAGACAAAGATTGGAGACCTATCTTAGACCTATCCATCCTAAACACATATCTACAGGTGCCAAAATTCAAGATGCTCACATTACAGCAGCTTCTTCCCATGCTGGGCAAGGAGTCTTGGCTGGTAACATTGGACCTCAAGGAGGCATACCTGCATGTCCCTATCAGACAAGATTGCAGAAGATACCTCAGATTTCTTGCAGGTTCAACCCATTATCAATTCTCTGCATTGCCCTATCTACTGCGCCCAGAGTGTTTACGAAATGCCTGGCATCAGTAATTGCCTTCTGCAGACTACAAGGAATACAAATCTACCCATATCTGGACGACTGCCTGATCCAAGCGGACAGCAAGGACATACTATTGCAGCACCTGGCGTTTGTAATAAAACTGTTGAACTTCCTGGGATACATAGTCAACAAAAAAATCAAAACTAATACCCTCTCAACAAATAATTTTCCTGGGTGCCAGCTTGAATACAACCACCCAGATGGCCTACCTCATGCCAGACAAACAAGGGCAACTGTCTCAATACTTCAGCAAAATGGCAACTTTCACCAGGCTAACTGCAAGGAAAATCCTGCAGGCTCTGGGATTCATGGCATCTTGCATCCTACTAATCCCATGTGCAAAGCTGCATATGAGGAAGCTTCAATGGCACCTAAAAAACTTATGGTCTCAACACAGCCACAGCTTGGAAACAATTATACCACTCATTCCATGCCTTCAAAAGGAATTTTTGTGGTGGGCTCAAGCATGCCAAAGAAACACAGGTCTCCTTTCTGTGTACCTCAAGCAACTCAAATCATCACAACAGGCGCCTCAGACTAAGCCTGGGAGCACACATGGCAGATAAGTGCGTTCAGGAAAATGGTCCCAAAAGAAGCACCTACACATCAACCAAAAGGAAATGCTAGCGTGCAAAATGCTATTATGACCTTCAAAGACCTACTGCATCCAGGCCAGCTATTGATAAGGACAGACAACACCACAGTGATGTGGTACATAAACAAACAGGGGGGAACTCATTCATACCCCCTGTGCAGGCAAACCATGACCCTATGGAACACAGCACTGGAATTGCAAATTCAACTACAGGCACAATTCCTGCCAGGGAAGGAAAACACACTGGCAGACAACCTAAGCAGAAATATGACAGATCCACACGAATGGAAGTTGCATCCTCAAGTTTTCACAAAGATAACTCAGGCATGGGGACAGCCAGACATAGATCTATTTGCTACCCACAAAAATTACCAGTTGAAAAAAGTTTGTTCAAGGACCTATCGTCCACAGGCCTGGAAAGTGGACGCACTCTCTTTCAATTGGACAACATTGACAGTTTATGCCTTCCCGCCTCTTCCTCTACTGCCCAAAGTTCTATTAAAAGCCAGAGCAGAGAGGCCGCAAATGATTCTCATTGCTCCAGACTGGCCAAGACAACACTGGTATCCACTCCTGAAGAGCCTGACACATTCCCCACCATGGATCCTACCTCCAGTCCCTCTTCTGTTGTCCCAGCACAACTACAAAACTCTTCGCAGCCAGCTCAAAACCCTAAATCTAGCTGCATGGAGAATTCCTTGATTTCCCAACAGACTCTCCTCTCCAAGGAGGTGCAGGATGTCATCTTGGAGGCCAGAAGACCTTCTACTAGAAAAGCCTACTCCGCCAAATGGAAACTATTTTGTGCCTGGAATCAAGAAAAGGGCCAGAATCCTTGGGTAATAAATATACCTCAAATTTTACAGTACCCAGCTGAGATGCTAAATAGTGGACTTTCCTTCTCCTCCATCAAGATCCACGCTTCAGCCATTTCTGCACAATACAACACAGATCCTCCTTTATTCTCACATCCTCTCTTAAGGCAGTTCCTCAGAGGGGCAAAAAATATAAAACCCCCAAGGAAACCACCAGTCCCTGCTTGGGACCTCAACTTCATTTTGGAAAAGCTAACCCTTCCTCCCTTTGAGCCAGCTTCTTCAACAGAACTACAGTACTTGTCATGGAAAACAGCCTTTCTTCTGGCTATCACCTCAGCACGCAGGGTTTCGGAGCTACAGGCCCTCATGGCTGTGCAACCATTCATCATTTTCCATCAGGACAGAGTTTCCTTACGAACCAACCCTACCTTTATGCCAAAGGTAGTATCCAGTGTAGCTTTGAATCAGACTATCCACTTACCTACCTTTTATCCAAATCCACAAAACAAAGGGGAAAGACTACTACATTCCTTGGACATTCACAGACAACTTCGTTATTATTTAGACAGGACAAAGCCATTCAGGAAATCCGAGCAACTCTTTGTGTACTATGCTACAGGTGCTCAAGGAAAGGCTATTTCCAAACAGACAATTTCAAAATGGATAGCCCATTGCATACGCTTTTGTTACTCTTTTCATGGAAAAACTGTGCCTGCTTGCATCAGATCTCACTCCACCAGGGCCACAGCTACCTCTGCAGCTTTCCTCAGGGGGGTCCCTACCAAGGACATTTTGGAAGCAGCCACTTGGAGTTCAGTGCACACTTTCTCCGAGCACTATCACCTTCCACTATACTCTAAATGTAGAGCGGGTTTTGCCACAGCAGTTTTGCAGGGTGTCCTCGCTCCTCCTAGTTCCACTTAGTGCCTACCACCCTTACTTAGCTTTGGGATTCTTCCCATCTGTAATGACTGCAGCTGTATGCACAATGAACATAGTACAGTTTTGTACCTACCATAAATGTAGATGTTCGAGTGCCCATACAGCTGCAGTCCAGGTTACCCCCCCTCTGTCCCCTCTTAGGGCAGGCCTTATGACAAACACCTTATCATACAACCTTTTTGGAGTATTCTCTTATGGTGTATTTGCTTGCAACTACTGTTTTTTGATTATTCTATATTACATGTTTGCATAACTTTATGTTTTGCCTTCCTTCTGTGGGCACCTGACATCTGGATAAAGAAAAACGGAAGAAAATGGCGTCGGCTGCCTCTTTTGTACCCCTGCCGCACTGACATCAGGGAAGAAGCGACGACAACCGACGCCGGACCTAGATTTTGGAAATCGGCCGACCGAGGACCTGCCTGACGGCAGGATAACCCATCTGTAATCGCTGCAGCTGTATGGGCACTCGAACATCTACATTTATGGTAGGTACAAAACTGTACTTTTCATCACTGAGCCAGTTACTCTACTATTAAGTTGCAACTAGCTGCTGTGTCCAGCTTTCATACTGGGGAAAATCATTCCTCCATTGCCTCCCTTAGATTGTCAAAAGTATTTTCTGAGGGATACCATTCTTCTTCACCCCCTATTTGGGGACTTGGTATCTCCTTGGGACATTAGTATTCTGTTGCAGGCCTTAACTAATACCCCCCTTTTGAACTTTTTGACAAAGTTCACTTAAAATTCTTGTTTTGGAAAACTAATTTTGGTGGCTGTCAACTCTGCAGAAACAATTTCAGAGCTTCACGCCTTATCTGGTCTCTGACAAAGACAGGGTATCTCTAAGAACCAATCCTTTTCTACCTAAGGTGGCTTTTGAATCATCTCTGTCAATCCCCTAACCTTCCTGAATTTCTGAATTAAGGGCAAATACTTGCTATACTTGTTTGATGTGTATTACCAGCTATGTTTCTCTTTGCACTGTATTAAGATAATCAGACTGATTAGTCATATGTCTTCTTTTCCTCAACCAAGATGGATAAAGGAGTGTCCAATACACTCTCTTGTGTTGGCTGTTGGACTGTATCCCCTATGTCTACAAAGAATATGGATTATCCTCATCCAGACCTCGTAACGCTCATTAGCAACTTCTACAGCTTTCTTACAGATTACCTCTTGATGGCATCTGTGCTACTACTACCTAGTCCAGTGCCCATACCTTCATTTTGCACTGTAAATTGGACTTAAAGTCAAGATCAAAAGTCTCCTTTTGTGGAGCAGTGCTCCGGAATATCCTTCCATGATACCCCCCCCAAAGTGGGATTCTGTCCCATCTGCTGAGAAACAGACAGAAGAGGCAACATAAGATATGAAAGTTGTGCTCTTATAACAGTAGGTATGTGTTATCTGCTTCGTTCTTTCTACAGCTTCCCCGTCCTTTAACCTTTTGCTATTGATTCCTGGAGTGACTATACTAGGAGTGCAACATAAGGTACTTTGGGTTACCCTTTTTGGAACGGGGACCAAAAATTTTCCCCAGGGAAAGAAAAAAGGGGCGCCCCAAAGACGGACCTTTTAAAATTTTAAAAACCCCCGGCCGAACCGAGGATTTTTTGGGCCGGGAAAACGGGCCAAGGGGGAATAAACCCCCTTTTTTTCTTTTGGGTTTTCCCCCCCCCCCCCCCCCCCCCCCCCCCCCCCCCCCCCCCCCCCCCCCCCCCCCCCCCCCCCCCCCCCCCCCCCCCCCCCCCCCCCCCCCCCCCCCCCCCCCCCCCCCCCCCCCCCCCCCCCCCCCCCCCCCCCCCCCCCCCCCCCCCCCCCCCCCCCCCCCCCCCCCCCCCCCCCCCCCCCCCCCCCCTTTTTTTTTTTTTTTTTTTTTTTTTTTTTTTTTTTTTTTTTTTTTTTTTTTTTTTTTTTTTTTTTTTTTTTTTTTTTTTTTTTTTTTTTTTTTTTTTTTTTTTTTTTTTTTTTTTTTTTTTTTTTTTTTTTTTTTTTTTTTTTTTTTTTTTTTTTTTTTTTTTTTTTTTTTTTTTTTTTTTTTGTTTTTTTTTTTTTTTTTTTTTTTTTTTTTTTTTTTTTTTTTTTTTTTTTTTTTTCTTTTTTTTTTGTTTTTTTTTTTTTTTTTTTTTTTTTTTTTGATTTTGTAAGCCCAAAAACTTTCCCTCCCCTTTTTGGGCCCAAAGCCTCCTCCTTTTCCTATTAATCCCTTTAACCCCGGGGATTCACCTTTTTTTGCTTTTGATTTAAAATTTTGGGGACATCTCCGTTTTACCCCGGGAAAGGACCGGAGGCCCTTTAAAAACACAAAACCGGGGTGCTAGGGGGTTTGCAGAAACACACCACTTTCTCTAAAAGCGGGTCTCGCCCTTTTAAACCAATGTTTTTGGACCTTTGAACCCCCCACCCGGGTTTTTGGCCCTCATCTTTTTTTAATTGGCCTTTAAAAAAGAAGGATCGGGGCCCTGTTGAAAGGGGGCCTCTCACCATGAAAAAAATTTTTGGCTGGGATTAATTTTTACAAGGTTCTAAACCCCCGAGCCAAGGGGGGAATTTCCCTTTCTACAGATCCTTTTATCGCTTCTATGCAAGGCCCTTTTTTCCCTTTTGAGGATTATCAGAAAGTTTCCCAAAATTCCCCCTGTATTGGGATTCTTCCAACACAGACCTCTGGCTATACCCCTGTTTTGGACATACTGGATGATGTCTATTCGGGCTTGTCTTAACCAGTTCTCTGCCTCCTGCACCAGTCAAACCTGATAGGTATTACAGAGTACCCAGCTCTCACCAATTTCTCTTCAAAAACCATAATGCTGACCCTGAAACCATTTCACAAGGCCCCCAAAGGATTGAAGGCCTCCACTGCCAAGAACCCACTTCCTGCAGAAAGGAATCAAGATCTTTAGAAAGGTGTGTGGTAAAAAGGTATATACCTCGGCCACCCTAGCCATGAGGGCTTTAAATTGTCAGTTTCATATGCTTAAATATCAACAGTTCCTGTTATCACAATTAAGGAACAAAATGTCTCAACCTGAACAACCAGATTTAAAGGAGTTACAGGATATGATGCATAGTGCAGAACAAGTGGGTAAACACACCTTACAATGTGGTTATGATGCCCTAGAGGCCTCAAGTAGAGCGGCGGCTACAGGTTCAGTCATTCGCAGACATGCCTGGCTTAGGGAACAACATTTACCTGATCATGTGAAAGCTAAACTTCTAGATGCTCCTTTACAAAAGAATGTGCTGATGTTCTTCGTTTTCCATTGCTGCAGTCCTTACTATAGGGTATAGTCCGCGTCCAGTCGGCCCGAATACCAGAGTATAAGGCTGGCGTCGGTCATGGCCTTAGACTGGCGTCAGTACGTCAGGGTACTAATGCGCATGACCGGCGTCATATCCTCAGTCTTTTTGCGCCGCATGGTCCCGATGCAGAAGCTGTTTGCGAGTGCAGGTTGGCGTTCTGAAATATTTCGAACCGGAGTTTCAGACCCGAAACAGAGTTGGCTAAGTACCCGTTGGGGAACATTTTGGTTTTCTTGCCTCAGTATTTTACGGATGTCAGAAAAAGTGAATAACTGTATTTCTTGTGGGAAACAGATACCTCATAGGGATTACCATACCTTGTGTATACCTTGTTTAGGGCCTGAGCACGGCGTTGTTGGTTGCCGCTCTTGTGCTAGGTTTAACAAGCGCACTATTAAGAGGAGGTTAGACTGTGCCAGGTTAGTGTTTGGGAAGCGTTCCAATTATAAAATGCCGTCGGGTGCTCCGACGCCCGCTTCGTCAAGAAGCGCAAGCACAAATCAGTGAAGCCTAGGGTTCCTGAACCGGCAGTCCCGGACGTCGGTTCTTTAGAACTCAGTGGAGCCAGAGGTTTTGCCAGGAGTTTCCATGGAGTCTCAGGCAGAAACTTTACTATTACAGGATGTGCCTTCTCAGGAGGTAGGCCAGGCTGAGGGGCTTCTCAGGTAACTGTTCTTCCCTCTCTTCCCAAGGTAGTTAGAGCTTCTCCTTCTGTTGCCAAAACTTCTTTGAGAGGTAGGCCTAGTTCAGCTTCAGTGGGGGCTTCTCCTAGCATTTCGGGTTCTGTACCTAAGAAACATATGCTTAAAATGGCAGAAGATTTGATTACTTTGATTAGAGGTTCTATGCCCGCGCCTGATAAGAGGCCTAGGGTGGAACCGGAGTTTGATAGTTTTGAACAATGTTCAGAGGCTTCAGAGTCTTCTGCGGAAGACTTGCAGGAGTATCCTACTTATTCTGATTCTGATGTGGATGATTCCACTCCTACAGCTTCTCCTCCTGAGGATTTCTCATTTTCAGAGACTCTGCATTCCATGAGGGAGCATTTTAAATGGGAAGGCCAGGATTACTCTGATTCCAGGAAAAGGCTTAGGGAATTCTTGGTTTTGCCCCAGCATAGGCCTTAGCTATTCCTCCTGTGTTGAATGTGGTGGAAGATGTTTTGCAGAGGCTTCCCTGAACCCTGACTCTTTGCCTCCTGCTCCTGTTAAACCTGATAGGTATTATAGGGTGCCCGAAGCTCATAAGTATTTGTTTAAGAGTCCTAGGCGGACCCAGAAACTGTTTCTCAGGGGCCTAAAGGTGTTAAAGCTTCTGTGGTTAAAAATCCTGTTCCCACTGATAAAGAGGCAAGGGCTTTGGATAGGTGGGGAAAGAAAGTGTATACTTCTTCCACTCTAGCCATGAGGCGTTGAATTGTCAGTTTCACATGCTAAAATATCAAAATTATCTCCTTTCACAATTGAAATCTAAGGTGGATGCTTTGGCGGAAGGTATTGAGTGTAAAGAGTTGCTGGATTTGGTTCATGTGTCTGAACAAGTGGGTAAGCATTCTTTGCAATGTGGTTTTGATGCTGTACAGGCCTCCTCGAGGGTGGCTGCTACTAGTTCTGTTCTTCGCAGGCATGCCTGGTTGAAGGATCAGAATTTAGCTGAGCATGTTAAGACAAGGATTTTGGATGCTCCTTTACAGTCTGATGTGTTGTTTGGATCGCCTGTGGAAGCACTTTTAAAGAAAATGGAGGACAAAGCTAAGTCTATGCAAACTGTTAAAGATTTTTTGCAGGTGCAGCCACCGAAGTTTAGTAGAAATTGGCCTGCTAAGGGGTGGACATATCCTGCTTATGATTCCCAGTCTAGGGGTAGGTCTAGACGTGGTAGGGGCAGGGCTCAAGGTTCTTTTAGGCCTAGATCAGGGAGTTCACCTGCTCAGACTTCTGGTGAGGGCAGGGGTCAGTCCTTTCGTAAACAGACCCAATGACCTGCCTTTTCAGCTGCCAGTGGATTCTCGTCTGGCAGCTCCTTTGGGAGGAAGACTGTCTCTTTTCAAAGAAAATTGGGATTTAATTATTCAAGACAGATGGGTGTTGGATATCATTCACCACGGTTACAGGTTTTATTTCCACACAATGCCCCCTTTCAAAGGCATGCCAGACGTTCCTCCTCCACAAAGAAAAGAGGCTCACAAGCAAGTTTCTCAGTTACTCCAGATGGGGGCCATTCAGCCAGTCCCTGTATCAGAAAGGGGCCTAGGATTTTATTCTCGCCTGTTCCTAGTACCAAAGAAGGGGAACACGTGGAGACCAATTTTGGATTTATCTCTCCTCAACACTTATCTGGACATTCCCAAGTTCAAGATGTTGACGTTACAACAACTTTTACCTCTGCTGGGCAAAGATCACTGGATGGTAACTTTAGATCTCAAGGAAGCTTACCTTCATGTGCCTATAAGGCTAAGTTGCAGGAAGTATCTGCGGTTTCGAACTGGAAATTCTCATTATCAGATGTTCTTCATTCCACATTGCTGCAGTCCTAACAATTGGGTAGTCCGCTGTCCAGTCGGCCCGAATACCAAAGTATATGGCTGACGTCGGTCAGGGCGCATTAGACTGACGTCAGTACGTCAGGGTACTAATGCGCATGACCGACGTCATATCCTCAGTCTTTTTTGCCGCATGGTCCGATGCAGAAGCAATTTTGCGAGTGCAGGTTGGCGTTCTGAAAGTTTCTGAAGTCAGAGTTTCAGACCGAATCAAAGTTGGCCAAGTACCCCGTTGGGGATTATTTTGGTTTTCTTGCCTCAGTATTTAACGGATGTCAGAAAAAGTAAATAACTGTATTTCTTGTGAAACAGATACCTCATAGGGATTACCATACTTTGTGTATACCTAATTTAGGCCTGAGCACGGCGTTGTTGGATGCGCTCTTGTGCTAGATTTAACAACGCACTATTAAGAGAAGGTTAGACTGTGCCAGGTTAGTGTTTGGGAAGCGTTGTAACTATAAAATGCCGTCGGATGCTCCGGCGCTGGCTTCGCTAAAAAAGCGAAGACAAAACAGCAAAACCTAGAGGGAAGAACCGACAGTCCCAGGACGCCGGTTCTTTAGAAACTCAGTGGAGCCAGAGGTTTTGCCAGGTGTTTCTTTGGAGTCTCAGGAGAGACTTTACTGTTACAGGATGTTTCCTCTCAGGAAGTAGGCCAGGCTGAAGGGGCTTCTCAGGTGGCTGTTCTTCCTCACTTCCTAAGGTGGTTAGGGCCTCCCCTTCTGCTCCCAAGGCTTCCTTAAGGGGCAGGCCAAGTTTTGCTTCAGTGGGGGTTTCTCCTAGTGCTTCAGGGTCTTTGCCTAAGAAACATATGCTTAAAATGGCAGAAGATTTGATTACTATGATAAGGGGTTCTATGCCCCCTCCTGATAAGAGGCCTAGGGTGGAACCTGAGTTTGAGAGTTTTGAGCAATGCTCGGAGGCTTCTGAGTCTTCGGCTGAAGACTTGCAGGAGTTCCCTACTTATTCTGATTCTGATGTGGATGATTCTACTCCTTCAGCTTCTCCTCCTGGGGATTTTTCATTTTCAGAGACTTTGCATTCCATGAGGGAGCATTTTAAATGGGAAGGCCAAGATTTCTCTGATTCCAGGAAAAGGCTTAGGAGTTCTTGTTTTACCCCAGCATAGGCCTTAGCTATACCTCCTGTTTTGAATGTGGTGGAAGATGTTTTTGCAGAGGCTTCCATGAATCCTGATTCTTTGCCTCCTGCTCCAGTTAAACCGGATAGGTATTATAGGGTGCCTGAAGCTCATAAGTATCTTTTAAGAGTCCTAGGGCTGACCCGAAACTGTCTCTCAGGGGCCTAAAGGTGTAAAGGCCTCAGTTGTTAAAAATCCTGTCCCTCCTGATAAAGAGGCAAGGGCTTTGGATAGATGGGGAAAGAAAGTGTATACTTCTTCCACTTTAGCCATGAGCGCGTTGAATTGTCAGTTTCACATGTTAAAATATCAGAATTATCTTCTTTCACAGTTGAAATCTAAGGTGGATGCTCTGGCGGAAGGTATTGACTGTAAAGAGTTGCAGGATTTAGTTCATGTGTCTGAACAGGTGGGTAAACATTCCCTGCAATGTGGTTTTGATGCTGTGCAGGCCTCCTCCAGGGTGGCTGCCACTGGTTCTGTTCTTCGTAGGCACGCCTGGTTGAGAGATCAGAATTTAGCTGAACATGTTAAGACAAGGATTTTGGATGCTCCTTTACAGTCTGATGTGTTGTTTGGTTCGCCTGTGGAAGCAGTTTTAAAGAAGATGGAGGACAAGGCTAAGTCTATGCAAACTGTTAAGGATTTTTTGCAGGTGCAGCCTCCGAAGTTTAGTAGAAATTGGCCTGCTAAGGGATGGACTTATCCTGCTTATGATTCCCAGTCTAGAGGTAGGTCTAGACGTGGTAGGGGCAGAGCTCAGGGTGCTTTTAGGCCTAGGACAGGGAGTTCACCTGCTCAGGCTTCTAGTGAGGGCAGGGGTCAGTCCTTTGTAAGCAGACCCAATGACCTGCCCTTTCAGCTGCCAGTACCCTTTGCCTGGCGGCACCTCTAGGAGGAAGACTGTCTCTTTTCAAAGAAAATTGGGATTTAATTACCCAAGACAAATGGGTTCTGGATATCATTCACCACGGTTACAGGTTTTATTTCCATACCTTGCCTCCTTTCAAAGGCATGCCAGACATTCCTCCTCTACAAAGACAAGAGGCTTACAAGCAAATTTCTCAGTTGCTCCAAATAGGGGCCATTCAGCCGGTTCCTGTGCCAGAAAGGGGCCTAGGATTTTATTCTCGCCTGTTCCTAGTACCGAAGAAGGGGAACACGTGGAGACCAATTTTGGATTTATCTATCCTCAACACTTATCTGGACATTCCCAAGTTCAAAATGTTGACGTTACAACAGCTTTTACCTCTGCTGGGCAAGAATCACTGGATGGTAACTTTAGATCTCAAGGAAGCTTACCTTCATGTGCCTATCAGACTAAGTTGCAGAAAGTATCTGCGTTTTGAGCTGGAAATTCTCATTATCAGTTCTCTGCATTGCCCTTTGGCTTATCTACTGCCAGAGTATTCACAAAGGTTCTGGCTCCAGTGATAGCTTACTTCAGGCTAAAAGGAATTCAAATCTATCCTTACTTGGACGATTGCCTGATTCTGGCTCAAGAAAAGGAAGACCTTCTACAGCATTTGGAATATGTCATAGCAGTGCTAAGATGCCTAGGGTATTCTGTGAGCGAAATAAAGTCCAGTCTAGTACCCTCTCAAGACATGTGCTTTCTGGGTGTGAGACTGAATACAGCAGCCCAGATGGCCTTTTAACCCCGGACAAACAAAAGAATCTTTCCAGTTACTTCCATCAACTATCTCTTCAGTCCGGGCTGACTGCAAGGACAGTCCTTCAAGCCTTAGGGTTCATGGCATCTTGTATTCTGGTGCTTCCCAATGCCAAACTGCATATGAGGAAGCTACAATGTTATCTCAAAATGTATGGACACAGCACTGCCAGGATTTGGACACTGTCATTCAAATAATACCTTGCATTCAAAAGGAATTTTTGTGGTGGGCTCAGGAATGTCACCTAAACAAGGGACTCTCTGTGACCCGGCCAGAGGCGAGTCAAATTCTAACGACAGATGCCTCAGACATTGCTTGGGAGCTCATCTAAATGGAAAGTGGATACAAGACAAGTGGCCTGCCAGACTACAGCATCTACATATCAACATGAAGGAGATGTTAGCAGTCCAGTTTGCATTAATGGCTTTCAAGAAGTTACTTCTTCCAGGGCAGGTGTTGATTCTAACAGACAACACAACTGTCATGTGGTACATCAACAAACAAGGGGAACACATTCTTACCCATTGTGCAGGCAAGCAATGATTTTATGGGAGACTGTTAAGCTTGCAACTAACTCTTCAGGCAAGGTTTCTGCCGGAGCACAGAACTCCTTAGCAGATGTGTTAAGCAGACAAATCATGGATCCCCACGAGTGGAAACTGGATCTTCATGTATTTCAAAATTGACAGTGTCCTGGGGAACTCCAGACATAGATCTGTTCGCTTCTCCACTAAACCACCAGCTGCCAAAGTTTTGCACAAAGAGGTTTCATCACACAGCTTGGAAAGTGGATGCTCTTTCTTTCAGTTGGAAAAATCTTCATGTGTATGCGTTTCCACCTCTGCCTCTTCTTCCAAAGGTGCTTCTAAAGGTCAGACAAGACAAGCCAAGGATGATTTTAATAGCTCCAGATTGGCCTCGGCAGCACTGGTACCCATTACTGAGGAGTCTGGTAAAGAAGCCCCCATGGCCTTTACCCTTGATTCCACATCTGTTGTCTCAGAAGGACGGTCGTCTGCTCAATGTCAAGCTTCACTCTCTTCATCTAACAGCCTGGCATATTCTGTTTTAAAAGGCAGCAGGTCTCAACTTCCTCAACAAGTTTTAAATGTGATTATGGAAGCCAGAAGACCTAGTACAAGGAAAGTGTATGCAGAAAAATGGAAGAGATTTATATTTTGGGCTGCAGCTAAGAATTTGGAGATTTCGGAGCCTAATTTGTGTGTGGCTCTTCAATATCTTACTGAGTTATTGGACAAAGGTTTGTCTTTCTCTTCCATTAAGATTCATGCTGCAGCAATTTCAGCTCACTATGATTGTGACCCACCATTGTTTTCACATCCTTTGTTCAAGCAATTTCTTAGAGGGGCAAAGAATATAAGACCCCCATTAGAGCTCCTACTCCTGCTTGGGATCTCAATTTTGTGTTGGAGAAACTTACTCTACAACCTTTTGAGCCTGCAGCGACTGCTGAACTGAAATACTTGTCATGGAAGACTGCTTTTTTGTTGGCCATTACTTCTGCAAGAAGGGTTTCTGAGTTACAGGCCCTTATGGCGGTTGGGCCTTTCTTGATTTTTCATAAGGATAGGGTATCATTACAAAATCCTTCCTTTATGCCTAAAGTGGTTTCTAGTGTGGCTTTAAACCAGACTATTCATTTGCCTACGTTTTATGCAGATCCCCAAAACAAAGGGGAAAAGATTTTGCACACTTTAGATGTACATAGGCAATTGCGTTATTACTTGAGCAGGACTAAGGATTTTAGGCAGTCTCAGCAGTTGTTTGTTTCTTTTGCTTTGAGTTCTCAGGGCAAGCCTGTGTCAAAACAAACTATTTCTCGGTGGATTGGGTTTTGCATTGCATTTTGTTATTCCCTTCATGGCAAGGAGATTCCAGCTGGGATTAGGCCTCATTCCACTAGGGCTACTGCCACTTCAACAGCTTTTCTAAGGGGGGTGGCAACTAAGGATATTTTGGAGGCAGCTACTTGGAGTTCAGTGCATACTTTCTCTAAGCATTACCACCTTCCTCTCTACTCTAAGTCTAGGGCGGGTTTTGCAACAGCCATTTTGCAAGGCATGTTAGCAGCTCCTGCTTCTTTATGATTTGCCAGCCTCCCTTACCTCTGCTTTGGGATTCTACCCAATTGTTAGGACTGCAGCAATGTGGAATGAAGAACATAGTACAGTTTTGTACCTACCATAAATGTAGATGTTCGAGGATCCACATTGCTGCAGTCCAATCTCCTCCTTCCCCTCTGTGTTAGGGGTGGTTGTGTAGGTGAGGTTATGTTCAGCTGAGTTTGTATATATTGTACATACTTTTGGATTTTGGGCCTTATCTTTTCAGGGTCTTCTGACATCTGGGGCAAGAAAAGACTGAGGATATGACGTCGGTCATGCGCATTAGTACCCTGACGTACTGACGTCAGTCTAATGCGCCCTGACCGACGTCAGCCATATACTTTGGTATTCGGGCCGACTGGACAGCGGACTACCCAATTGTTAGGACTGCAGCAATGTGGATCCTCGAACATCTACATTTATGGTAGGTACAAAACTGTACTTTCTCTGCATTGCCCTTTGGCTTATCTACTGCGCCCAGAGTATTCACAAAGGTTCTGGCTCCAGTGATAGCTTATTTCAGGCTTCAAGGAATTCAAATCTATCCTTACTTGGACGACTGCCTGATTCTGGCTCAAGAAAAGGAAGACCTTCTACAGCATCTGGAATATGTTATAGCAGTGCTAAGATGCCTAGGGTATTCTGTGAACGAAATAAAGTCCAGTCTAGTACCCTCTCAAGACATGTGCTTTCTGGGTGTGAGACTGAATACAGCAGCCCAGATGGCCTTTTTAACCCCGGACAAACAAAAGAGTCTGTCACTTTACTTCCATCAACTATCTCATCAGTCCGTGCTGACTGCAAGGACAGTCCTTCAAGCATTAGGGTTCATGGCATCTTGTATTCTGGTGCTTCCCAATGCCAAACTGCATATGAGGAAGCTACAATGGTATCTCAAAAATGTATGGACACAGCACTGCCAGGATTTGGACACTGTCATTCAAATAATACCTTGCCTTCAAAAGAATTCTTGTGGTGGGCTCAGGAATGTCACCTAAACAAGGGACTCTCTGTGACCCGGCCAGAGGCAAGTCAGATTTTAACGACAGATGCCTCAGACATTGCTTGGGGAGCTCATCTAAATGGAAAGTGGATACAAGACAAGTGGCCTGCCAGACTACAGCATCTACATATCAACATGAAGGAGATGTTAGCAGTCCAGTTTGCATTAATGGCTTTCAAGGAGTTACTTCTTCCAGGGCAGGTGTTGATTCTAACAGACAGCACAACTGTCATGTGGTACATCAACAAGCAAGGGGGAACACATTCTTATCCTCTGTGCAGGCAAGCAATGATTTTATGGGAGACTGCGCTAAGCTTGCAACTAACTCTTCAGGCAAGGTTTCTGCCAGGAGCACAGAACTCCTTAGCAGATGTGTTAAGCAGACAAATCATGGATCCCCACGAGTGGAAACTGGATCTTCATGTATTTCAGAAATTGACAGTGTCATGGGAACTCCAGACATAGATCTGTTCGCTTCTCCACTAAACCACCAGCTGCCAAAGTATTGCACAAAGGGGTTTCATCACACAGCTTGGAAAGTGGATGCTCTGTCTTTCAGTTGGAAAAACCTTCATGTGTATGCCTTTCCACCTCTGCCTCTTCTTCCAAAGGTACTATTAAAGGTCAGACAAGACAGGCCAAGGATGATTTTGATAGCTCCAGATTGGCCTCGGCAACACTGGTACCCACTACTACGGAGTATGGTAAAGAAGCCTCCATGGCCTTTACCTCTGATTCCTCATCTGTTATCTCAGAAGGACGGTCATCTGCTCAATGTCAAGCTTCACTCTCTTCATCTAACAGCCTGGCATATTCTGTGTTGAAGCACAGCAGGTCTCAACTTCCTCAACAAGTTTTAAATGTGATTATGGAAGCTAGAAGACCTAGTACAAGGAGAATGTACGCAGAAAAATGGAAGAGATTTTTATTTTGGAGTACAGCAAAGAATTTGGAGATTTCTGAGCCTAATTTGAGTGTGGCTCTTCAATATCTTACTGAGTTATTGGACAAAGGTTTGTCCTTCTCTTCTATTAAGATTCATGCTGCAGCAATTTCAGCTCACTATGATTGTGACCCACCTTTGTTTTCGCATCCTTTGTTCAAGCAGTTTCTTAGAGGGGCAAAGAATATAAGACCCCCCGTGAGCTCCTACTCCTGCTTGGGATCTCAATTTTGTGTTGGAAAAACTTACTCTACAACCTTTTGAGCCTGCAGCTACTGCTGAATTGAAATACTTGTCATGGAAGACTGCTTTTCTGTTGGCTATTACTTCTGCAAGAAGGGTGTCTGAGTTGCAGGCCCTTATGGCAGTAGAGCCCTTTTGATTTTCCATAAGGATAGGGTATCATTACGCACTAATCCTTCCTTTATGCCTAAGGTGGTTTCTAGTGTGGCTTTAAACCAAACTATTCATTTGCCTACGTTTTATGCAGACCCTCAAAATAAAGGGGAAAAGATTTTGCACACTTTAGATGTACACAGGCATTGCGTTATTATTTAAGCAGGACTAAGGATTTTAGGCAGTCTCAGCAGTTGTTTGTTTCTTTTGCTTTGAGTTCACAGGGCAAGCCTGTGTCAAAACAAACTATTTCTAGGTGGATTGGCTTTTGCATTGCATTTTGTTATTCCCATCATGGCAAGGAGATTCCAGCTGGGATTAGGCCTCATTCCACTAGGGCTACTGCCACTTCAACAGCATTTCTAAGGGGTGGCAACTAAGGATATTTTGGAAGCAGCTACTTGGAGTTCAGTGCATACTTTCTCTAAGCATTATCACCTTCCTATCTACTCTAAGTCTAGGGCTGGTTTTGCCACAGCTGTTTTGCAAGGCATGTTGTCAGCTCCTACTTCTTTATGATTTGCCAGCCTCCTTACCTCTGCTTTGGGATTCTACCCAATAGTAAGGACTGCAGCAATGGAAAGCGAAGAACATAGTACAGTTTTGTACCTACCATAAATGTAGATGTTCGAGGATTCCATTGCTGCAGTCCAATCCTCCCTCCTTCCCTCTGTGTTTAGGGGTGGTTGTGTAGGTGAGTTTACATGTTTCTATTTTTGTATATATTCTTGTATATATTGTACATGTTTTTGGTGCAGGTATTTTGGGCCTTGTCTTTTTAGGGTCTTCTGACATCTGGGGCAAGAAAAGACTGAGGATATGACGTCGGTCATGCGCATTAGTACCCTGGCGTACTGGCGTCAGTCTAAGGCGCCATGACCGACGTCAACTACTCTGGTATTCGGGCCGACTGGACGCGGACTATACCCTATAGTAAGGACTGCAGCAATGGAATCCTCGAACATCTACATTTATGGTAGGTACAAAACTGTACTTTTGGTACTAATGCTGAGGAGATACTACGGAAAATGGAAGTAAAAGCCAAATCTATGCAAACTGTCAAAGCCTTCTTACAGGTTCAACCACCACGTTTTAGCAGAAATTGGCCTTCAAAAAACTGGTCCTTTCCAACCACTGACAAGCCCCAAAGAGGTAGATACAGACGTACAAGGGGCAGAGGGCAATCACAAGGATCATATAGAGGCCGACAATGGCAAACTCCAGCACCAAGAGGTGGCGAAGACAGTGCACAACAATACAGGAAGCAAAACCAATGACTTCCTCATCTCCATGCCAAGCATGTCTCAGCTGGCAGCACCTTTGGGAGGGAAACTAGCATTATTTGCAAGCAATTGGCATATTGTCACAACAGACAAATGGATCCTGGACATTATAAACAGAGGCTACAAATTTCAATTTCACACTCTTCCAAAAATGAGAGGCATGCCAAACCTGCCACAAAATCAAAGGGCAGAGGCACAACTGCAAATTTCAAAGCTCATAAACATGAGAGCTATTCAAGAGGTACCTACTCACCAACAAGGTCAAGGGTTTTATTCAAGACTTTTTCTGGTACCAAGGAAAGCAACCGACTGGAGACCCATTTTGGACTTATCCATCCTAAACACATTTCTACTCGTATCAAAATTCAAGATGCTCACATTACAGCAGCTTCTTCCCATGCTGGGCAAGGAGTTTTGGCTGGTAACATTGGACCTCAAGGAGGCATACCTGCATGTCCCAATTAGACAAAGCTGCAGAAGATACCTCAGATTTCTTGCAGGTTCAATCCACTATCAATTCTCTTCATTGCCCTTTGGCTTATCTACTGTGCCCAGAGTATTCACAAAGTGCCTGGCATCAGTAATTGCCTACTGCAGACTTCAAGGGATACAAATTTACCCTTATCTGGACGACTGCCTGATCCAAGCGGACAGCAAGACCATACTTCTGGAACATCTGGCATATGTGACACTGTTACTGCTTTCTCTGGGATATACAATCAACAAAGAGAAATCAAGGCTAACACCATCTCAGAAAATAACTTTCCTGGGTGCCAACTTGGACACAAACACCCAGATGGCCTACCTAACGCCAGAAAAACAGGGGCAACTATCTCAGTACTTCAAAATGCTAGCAAAAAGTACCAGGCTTACTGCAAGGAAAATCCTGCAGGCTCTGGGATTCATGGCATCTTGCATTCTTTTAACCCCATTTGCAAAGTTGCATATGAGGAAACTTCAGTGGTACCTAAAAAACCTATGGTCTCAACACAGTCACAGTTTGGAAACAATAATACCAATAATTCCATGTTTGCAAAAGGAATTTCTATGGTGGGCCCAAGCATGTCAAGCAAACACAGGCCTCCCTTTCTGCAAGCCTCAAGCAAAGCAAGTCATTACCACAGACGCCTCAGACTACGCATGGGGGGCTCACATGACGGACAGGTGCATTCAGGGCAAATGGTCCCAAAAAGAGAAGCACCTTCACATCAATCAAAAAGAAATGCTAGCAGTAATAAATGCAATTACAGCTTTCAAGGACTTCCTGCATCCAGGACAATTACTGATAAGAACAGACAACACCACGGTAATGTGGTACATAAACAAACAAGGAGGAACACATTCATACCCCTTGTGCAGACTAGCCATGACTCTTTGGAACTTGGCTCTGGAAAGACAAATCGAACTTCAAGCACTGTACTTGCCAGGATTGGAAAACACACTGGCAGACAATCTAAGCAGAAAAATGACAGGTCCACACGAATGGAAGTTACATCCTCAGGTGTTTGCAGAAATAATCCAAGCATGGGGGAGGCCAGACATGGATCTTTTTGAATCCCACAGGAATCATCAATTGGAAAAGTTTTGTTCAAAGGCCTTTCACCCAAAGGCCTGGAGAGTGGACGCCCTTTCATTCAGTTGGACAGCATGGACAGTTTACGCATTCCCACCTCTGCCTCTTCTGCCCAAGGTGCTTTTGAAAGCAAGAACAGACAAACCGAAGATGATACTGATTGCTCCAGATTGGCCAAGGCAACACTGGTACCCACTCCTGAGGAGCCTAACACATACTCCTCCATGGCCCCTGCCTCTAATGTCTCTTCTGCTGACTCAGCACAGCTACAAAACTCTTCACAGTCAGCTGAAAACACTCAATCTCGCTGCATGGAAAATTCCTTAACACCACAAAAGACCCTACTCTCCAAGGAGGTGCAGGATGTCATTTTGGAAGCCAGAAGGCCATCTACTAGAAAAGCTTACTCCCCAAAATGGAAGCAGTTTCACTCTTGGAATGAGAAAAGAGGCCAGGACCCCAGAAAACTGAACTTGCCTCAGGTATTACAGTACCTAGCGGAGCTGCTGAACAGTGGACTTTCATTTTCTTCCATAAAAATCCATGCCTCAGCCATTTCTGCAGAATTTAACACGGATCCTCCTTTATTCTCTCACCCACTCTTACGACAGTTCCTCAGAGGGGCTAAGAATATCAGACCACCAAGGAAGCAACCGATACCAGCCTGGGATCTTAATTACATACTAGAAAAATTAACATTGCCTCCTTTTGAACCAGCTGCCTCAACAGATTTGCAATATTTGTCCTGGAAAACAGCCTTCCTTTTGGCCATCACTTCAGCTCGTAGGGTTTCTGAACTACAGGCCCTCATGGCAGTGCAGCCCTTTCTCATTTTCCATCAGGACAGGGTTTCCCTTGATCAACCCATCATTTATGCCTAAAGTGGTATCCAGGGTAGCTTTAAATCAAGCCATACACCTACCTACCTTTTACCCCAATCCTCAAAACAAAGGGGAAAGGCTGCTACACTCCTTAGACATCCATAGGCAGCTACGTTATTATTTGGACAGAACAAAGGCCTTCAGGAAACCAGAACAACTCTTTGTGTCCTATGCTGTAGGGGCTCAAGGGAAGCCAGTTACAAAACAGACTATTTCAAAGTGGATAGGCCACTGCATACGGTTTTGTTACTCCTATCATGGGAAACCTGTTCCTACAGGTATCAGATCACACTCCACCAGGGCCACAGCTACCTCTACAGCCTTCCTCAGAGGAGTTCCTACCAAAGATATTTTGGAGGCGGCCACTTGGAGTTCTGTACATACCTTCACAAAACACTACCACCTGCCTTTATATTCCAGAACAAGAGCAGGCTTTGCCACTGCTGTTTTGCAGGGCATTCTGGCTCAACCCAGTTCCTCCTAGTACCTACCACCCTGTACATAGCTTTGGGACTCTACCCATCTGTGATTACTGCAGCTGTATGCACGATGAACATAGTACAGTTTTGTACCTACCATAAATGTAGATGTTCGAGTGCTAATACAGCTGCAGTACAGGTTTCCCTCCCTCCTTCCCCACTTGGTAAAGACATGGGGCCTAACAACCTCTTCATACTACCTGACTGGGTTATCCTGCTATGTTTTATTTGCTTGCTACCACTTACTTTGGATTATATTGCATTGCTTGTATGTGTATATATATATATATATATATATATATATACATACATACATATATATATATATATATATATATATATATATATATATATATATATATATATATACATATAAGCATACATATAAGCATAGTTTATGTATTGCCTTCCTTCTGGGGGCACCTGACATCTGGGGCAAGAAAGACTGAAGAACATGGCGTCGGCTGTGTCTTATATACTCTGGCCTCACTGACGTCAGAAGAGAAAGCGACAACAACCGACGCCGGACCGAGACTTTGGAATTCGGCCGACCGAGGGACCGCCTGACGGCAGAGAACCCATCTGTGATTACTGCAGCTGTATTAGCACTCGAACATCTACATTTATGGTAGGTAAAAAACTGTACTTTGTATTGACTCGTTAGAGCATATACTATCTCATGTTAGTCTAACGACCCCTTCCTCTTCTTGTCGTGGGAGTTTTTGGCCGTGGTTTTCTCCTCAGGTTTTACTTTCCCCTTCGAGCCTGTTTAAATTAGAGGGTTCTTCTTTTTTTCCCCACCCTTTCTGGGATAGCCATTTACGTTAGAGGCTCTCCTATTGGGGGAGTCGCCATTTAAGTTAGAGGCTCTCCCCCTTTTTCTTCTCCCCTTTATATATAAAAAAAAAAAAAAGTTCTTCCTTTTTTGGGCTAGCTGTTACAGCCTTGTTGTATTTAGTTGTTGTGTGCTGTTAGGTTTTTTTCTAATACTGTGGAAAATGTTTTCTGTCAATTATCCACTATGTCCAAAGAGTCGAAACCCTCTGGGTTCAAAAAATGCAACTTATGTTGCCAAATAATGTCCCTTACGGATGGGCACACGAGTTGTGTATATTGTTTAGGGGCTGTTCTCCCGCAGGACTCATGCTCGATCTATCATGCTTTCAGTTCGAGTCCTGCAGGAGAGAAGAAATAAGTTAATTTTGCGTGGCCTTCTGAAGAACCCTAAAGATTCTTCGCCTCAGGGCCCTCATCCAGCTGAAGTATCCAAAAAACACACTAAGCCATCGCTTCTGAGTTTGATAAAGACAAAATCCACTGAAAAACCTTCAGCTCTGTCGGCTCCCAGCTTTGGCTCTGACAAAGCTAAGTCTCCAGCGGCTGCATCTGTGTCCTCGGAGCCAGTCCGGATCCATAAGAGAACAAGGTGTCTTTCTTTGGAGCCGGTGTGCTCTGCTCCACAATCTCCTTTGCTGCAACCTGGAGTGGGCAATCACCGGTCTTCTTTGCACTCCTCTCGGTCTTCCAGGCTTTCAGATCATGATGTGGAGAAAGTGGTCAATAGGCTTCTCAAGTCACAGGTACTTGCTAAATTACTATCGAGCCTAGCCCATAAGGAATTGGCTCCTTCAGCCCATCCAGCTTCTCCATCTGTTCCTCCTCCGACTCTCTTGAGCTCGGAGCCGGAGTGCATGGAGGTCATGTTGGTGGAACCATTGGCTCCGGTTACTTCTCCTTTATCTGTTCTGGCACTCGCTCTGATCTCCTTGATGTCTCAGTCCATCGAGGGATCTGGGTGCCAAAGCTCTCACGCCCACTTCTTAGGGTGGAAGTGGCATCGGACCCTTGTCCGACCCTGCTCTCCCTCTCGGAGCTTTGGCGCAGTTGAGCTCAGCTCCCACATTGGCCTTGGAGCCATCGCTCTCTGTTCACAGGAGATTTCCGGGCTCCTTGGAGCCGCGGGCTCCTTCGACCCAGGACTGGGTGCCTTCGAGGTGATGAGGAGCGTGCTGTCTCCTGCAACTGCTCCACCCTCGGCTCCATTGGCTCCTTCTCCCTCGGTGCCTGTGTCTGCCCTTGACCCTCCTCCTTCCTTCAAGTGTAGGGAACCTGTGCCCCAGGATGCCCCATTGGATGACCTCACCTCTTCTGAAACCTCCCCCAACATTCGGAGGAGATCTCTCAGAAAAAAGATGTCAGCGGAAGCATCTAGACTCTCTTGAGTTTATCACTTCAGACACGGACTTGGATGAATCAGAAGGGTCCCCATGGTCCCCCTCTGAGGATGTCTCCTTTTCAGACAACTTGGAAATCCTTAGAGGGGTGGCTGGAAGTCCCTAGCCCCTTCTGAGGACGAGTCTGTCTACCTGGATGCACTTGGTTCCCAAAACTCCACCTCTTTGGTGTCTCCGCCTTTTGACCCACTTTTGTCTGTAGAGCGTTGAAAGGCGTGGAGCACTCCAGAGACCATGGAACCAGTTCCGAGGGGACCGAATAAATTTATTACTGCTCTCGAGGATAAGTCCTTCCTTTCCAAAGGGGTCCCTTTTGATGCCATGGTGCTGGCAGCAAACACTAAGAAGGAACTTGTGGAAACTTCATCTGTCCATCCGTCGAACAAGGAGTCTCATACGATGGACAGGTATGGGAAGCGTATGTTTTCTTCAGCGACCTTTACTCTCAGGTCACTGAATTACTTGTCACACTTCACACGACTTCAGAGGGATCTCCTGAAGGAGCTAGTAGATACCCTGCAAGATCCTACAGCTGAGGGAGTTGCGAACAGGGCAGCTTCCCAACTTGCGACCTTGACCTCAGTGGTTAACTCCACTATGAGGTTCATTTCTTATGCGGCAGATGGAGTGAGTAGGGCAGCAGTTACTGGAGTAGCTTTGCAGAGCCACTCCTGGATGTGCCTTTGTCAGTTTGCGGAACCCTTCATGTCTTCATTTACCAATACCCCTTTTGATGGCTTGTCCTTATTCGGGCCTCAGGTAAAAGAGACTCTCAACAGGTGTGAACAGGATGGCAAGAATCTCTCTGCCATAGGAGTCCATTTTTCCACTCCATCTAGACCTTATCCTAAATGTCAGAAGAGTGGAAAGATGTGGTTCCATAAATCCCAGGGAGCTTTGCCTGACGCACGTGGAGGTTTTTTCCCCCAGGGGCAGAGGGGGAAATGACGGAAGACTCCTCCCTCACGACCGAGGGGGTTCGCAACAGCAGAGTGACAGAGATATGTTCTCTTCTAGACCCTTCCAGCACTCCTGAAGGGAGGCCTGACTGTCCACCTCTGGAGGCTGTCTGGGGCAGACTGTCACTTTACTCAGCAGCCTGGCAAACTATCACAAGAGAAACATGGGTACTGTCGATTAATATCCAGGGGTTACAAAATTCCCTTTTCTCAGTTACCCCCCTCAGAAGAAAAATGTTCTATCCCAGATGTTATACCCAGTCTTCGGGATCACACAGTCCTAGAGGTTCAAAGATTGTTAGAAAAAAGAGCCATCCAAGAAGTCCCTGCAGACCAAATCAGATCTGGAACTTACTCAATTTTCTTTTTAGTTCCAAAAAAGACAGGGGACTGGAGACCTATTTTGGAGCTCAGCAAGCTAAACAAATAGGTAAAAAAGACGAAGTTCCAGATAGTAACACTGCAGTCCATTCTTCTCTTCTTGGGTCAGGACTATTGGATGTGCCCCATAGATCTCCAGGACACATACTGCCACATAAAAATGGACAGGCAGTCCAGGAGATTCCTATGCTTCCAGCTAGGAGCCAGTCATCACCAGTTCAGAGCCTTGCCCTTTGGTCTCACCACAGCCCCCAGTGTGTTCACCAAGTGTATGGCAGTGGTCACGACTCACCTGAGGTGTCTAGGATTCCAGGCGTTTCCATATCTAGACGACTGGCTCCTCACTGCTACCAACAAGCATCAACTGATCAAAGCACGGGACTACACAATGCAATCTTGTTCCCAGTTAGGCATCACCATAAACTACGAAAAGTCTGTCTTGTTGCCTTGTCAGTCTATTAACTTTATAGTGGCAGACTTCGATACAAGATGCATGATAGCAAAATTGCCTCAAGACAGGGTGTCAGCCATTCGTCAGCAAGTTTAGGTTCTCATAAAAAAGACGCGAGTTCAGGCAAGAGAAGTTTTACAAGTCTTGGGCTTAATGACTGCTGCAATTACACTAGTTCTTTGGCATGCTTCTACATGCGGATTCTGCAGTGGCTTCTTTTTGCTCAGTGGTCTTTCCAGGATTTACCAATGTCACACATGATCTTGATCACAGAAACTTGCAAAAAGGACTTAGTATGGTGGCTTCTCTCCCCCCAGGTGACTCTGGGCAGACCCTTTCTAGACCCCCATCCTGTAGCCACAGTGATCACGGACGCCTCCCAGATAGTGTGGGGGGCATTATCTGGGACAGACCGTCCAAGGAATGTGGCAACCTCACAAGTACCATTTGCACATCAATGTTCTAGAGATGAGAACTGCGCTTCTGGCATGGCAAGCACTTCAAGACTCTCTACCTATCGGGACTGTTGCAATTCAGACAGATAATATGTCAGTGGTTTGGTACATCAAAAAGCAGGACAGGAACAGATCTTGCCTTGTGTGAGGAGGCGCTTCGAGTATGGCAATGGGTGATGTCTTCCCAAAGTTTTCTGATTGCAACGCACATTCCCGGAAAATCCAACGTGATAGCGGACAGGCTCAGCAGGGCTAGCCTCATGCCTAACGAGTGGTCCCTGAAGCAAGAAGTTGTGGACTTGATTTTTCGCAAATGGGGCCAGCCATGCTGCAATCTTTTTGCCACTTCCCTCAATAACAAATGCAGCAGCTACTTCGCCCTAGTCCCACTGTGGGGCAATCTCCCAGGGATGCACTCGTTCACGATTGGCCTCCGGGACTACTCTATGCCTTCCCACTTTTCCCTCTAATTCCAAAGATACTTAAGTCGCTGGGTTGCAAACTCATCCTCATTTTTCTTACTGGCCTCATCAGATATGGTTCCTGTTTCTTCGCCATCTTCAATTGGAGCCTTGGATACTGGACCCAGTTTGGACCTCCTGATGCATCATTCTGGCGGGCTTCATCCTTCCCTCCAAACTCTCAAGCTGACTGCTTGGTTCCTCCACTTCTAGTCTTAGCCAGGCTCCCAAACATTTCCCCGGCTGTACGACACATCCTAGTGTTCCCTGACAAGCCCACTACCAGGAGGATTTACAGTAGCAAATGGAAGAGGCTCTCTTATTGGGTGAAGAGTAATGACACTGATCCCTTCACTGCTCCTCTTCACAAGATTTTTGATTTTGTGGCCGAAACCTCCAAAAGTGGGCCAGCTGCAGCTACTATTAGGGTCCAACTAGCTGCCATCTCCAATTTTCATGTAGGAGGCTTGGGTTCTAACATCATGTCCCGTAAGTTGTGCAGAGCATTCTTACGAGGTACAACTCTTTTACCGCCCCCGGTATGCGAACCCCCCCACGGGACCTAAATTTGGTCTTGGCTTCTCTGGTTCTTCCACCTTTTGAAACAGCAGCATCTTGCCCCCTGAAATTTCTATCTTGGAAAACCCTTTTCTTGGTAGCTATC
Organism: Protopterus annectens; assembly: GCF_019279795.1. Lineage (NCBI taxonomy): Eukaryota > Metazoa > Chordata > Ceratodontiformes > Protopteridae > Protopterus > Protopterus annectens. Next base: position 1,612,973,365 of record NC_056728.1, read on the forward strand.
ACCTCAGCTAGGCGGGTTTCTGAATTACATGCTTTATCTATTCATCCACCGTATCTCATTTTTCACAAAGATAGTCTCTCTCTCTCTCTCAGAACCAATCCATGTTCATCGTGTTTCACTGTTGCAGTCATTACAGTTGGGTTATCCTGCTGGCAGGCTACCCGAAGTCGGCCTGAATTCCAAAGTCTAGGTGCGGCGTCGGTTGCTGTCGCCTCTTCCCTCTCGTCAGTGCGCCAGGGGTATAAAAGATGCAGCAGACACCATTTTCTTCAGTCTTTCTTGCCACGCGGTGCCCGAAGCAAAAGCAGTTCGCAAGTGCCGGTCGGCTGACTCCTGAGATTTTCAAATTAGAATTTCAGATCCAAAGTCTTCATTAAAGCTAAGTACCCCATTGGGGAAACTTTTTTCTGATGTCAGAAAAAGTTAATAATTGTATTTCTTGTGGGAAGCAAATACCTCATAAGGATTTTCACTCTTACTGTGTTCCTTGCCTAGGCCCTGATCACAACGTTGCTAGTTGTCGGTTTTGTGTTAGATTTAACCAATTCACTATTAAGCGTTGGTACGATTTTGCATTTCATTACTTTGGCAGAAGATTCAATTATATAATGCTGTCGGAACAGCCGACTACCGGAGTTTATAAAAAGTGCAAAGAAAAAGAAAAGGACAGGCATCCGAGGTCCAAAACCGATGACTAGGCTCCTGCAATGCCTGTTGCCGGTTTTCAGTGAGGTGCTTTCGCAGCCCCTGACACCCGCTACCTCAGAGTCACAGGCCGCTTCCGACTCCCACGTGGTGCCGACTGGGCCGATGGGAACTCAAGGTAATGGACACTCGGAAACTATTCCCTCAGATAGGTCCGGAGCCGCTGAGCAGGCATCAGCTTCTGAGGGTGTTTTCAGGCCTACACAGTTATATGTGAAACCTACTTCAGCTTCAAAGGCAAAGACTAAAGCAGTTCTAAAGACAAAGAAACAAGTACAGCATTCTTCTGGACAGGCCACCATGCCTAAAAAACAGATGCTTAAAATGGCCGAAGACCTAATTACTTTGATCAGGGGTTCCCATCCCCCACCTGATAAGAGGCCTAGGCAAGAGATAGAATACGAATCTTAAGACCAGGTTTCCATTTCCTCTGATTCCTCTTCCGATCAGGAATATTCCATTCCTCCCTATGAGGATGCTGATGCTGAAGAATCTATCCCTTCAGCCTCTTCTCCTGAGGATTATTCATTTGGGGAGACTTTGCATACTATGAGGGAGCATTTCCACTGGGAGAGCCAAGATTATTCTGAATCCAAGAAAAGGCTCAGAGACTTCCTTTTATTACCTTAGCACAGGCCCCCTTGCTATCCCACCTGATGTTCATCGTGCATACAGCTGCAGTAATCACAGATGGGTTCTCTGCCGTCAGGCGGGTCCTCGGTCGGCCGAATTCTCTAGGTCCGGCGTTGGTTGTCGTCGCTTTCTTTCCTGACGTCAGAGCGACAGGAGTATATAAGACACAGCCGACGCCATATTCTTCAG